>NC_061110.1:45226131-45468631 GCF_015104395.2 Macrobrachium nipponense | reverse complement strand
ATGATCATATGCCACCGAGTTCGTTTGGGGCTGTGACTAAAGCCTTTAAAGAAGTCGGTTAGGGGCTTATGATCAGTGAGAACCTTGACGGGATAACCGTATATTATGAACTTAAAATGCACTAGTGAATTAACAATAGCAAGCCCTTCCTTGTCTATTACTGCATATTTACTTTCGGAAGGTCTCAGTTTACGTGAATAAAAAGCTATAGGGAAAAACTGTTTGTCATATTGCTGAAGCAATACCCCACCTACTCCTAGGTCTGAGGCGTCTGTTGCAATAAAGAATTCCTTACTGAAGTCAGGAAATTTTAAGATAGGGGAACTACACAGTTCATCTTTCAATGTATCAAACGCCTGTTGATGTTTCTCAGACCATATGAAATCTACGCCCTTCTTTATAAGATCGGTTAGGGGAGCGGCTATGATTGAGTAGTTGCGTATAAAACGCCTGTAGTACCCGCTACATCCTAGAAATTGCTGTATTCCCTTGACGTTAGTAGGTATCGGAAAGTTACGGATAGCCGATACCTTATCATGGACTACTTTAAGACCTTGACTAGACACCGTGAAACCTAAATAGACTAGTTCTGTTTTGAAAAATTCACACTTACTTATCTTTACCCTTAGGTTATGCTGCCTTAGTCTTTGTAGCACTAGCTCTAATTTACGTAGATGTTCTTCTAAGGTATTAGAAAAGATTACAAGGTCGTCCATATAGGCATGTAGGATATCCCCTAACAAGTCTCCAAACACTATGTTGATCATTCTAGTAAAAGTTATGGGAGCACAACGTAAACCAAAAGGCATACGCAAAAATTCATAATGTCCCCTGGCTGTGCTGAAGGCAGTGTATGGGATACTCTCTTTTCCCAACAGTATCTGGTGGAAACCCTTGAGTAAGTCCAAACTGGTAAAATATTTGTTCTGACCTAGTAAAGATAGAATATCGTCAGTACATGGCATTGGGAATCGGTCAGGGATCGTTTCCTCATTTAAGCAACGGAAGTCTACGCAGATACGCCAAGTTCGATCTTTTTTCGGTACAACTATTAATGGAAAATTATAAGGGCTGTTTGATTTCCTAATGACTCCTTCCTTTAGCATTTTACCTACTTCCTCATTTATCTCATTCTGGAATTTCATAGGGAGTCTGTACGAAGGTACATAGATAACTTTCTGCTTGTCTTTTAACCTTATTTGGTGTTCTATGACATCCGTTTTTCCTAAGGATCCATCCGTAGTGGAAAAAACATCATGATATTCAGTTAAAAGATCAAGAAATTTCTGCTGAATTTCTTCTTCTTGAATGTCTTTATTGACTTTATTTTTTATAGATTGCAAAAGGGACTCATCCGCAACTGATTGAGCGTGATTGATCTCAGCTACGGTAAGAATGCAATGTTTATAAACTTCCACATCCAAGATATGTTGATTTTTGTGAATTACTAAAGTGGTATTCAAATGATTACAGACTTCGATGTTACATTGTTGTTGTGAGCCGACTGTATAAATGGCTTGTGTGACGGATAATCCGTGAGTTTTCAGAGTGTCGGAAAGGATTAACATTTCAGATCTCGGCAAGGTTTTCTTTACACGCACTACTATGTTCGAAGTTACGTTCGGCTCGAGAGTTTGCGTGCAAGCTGATATTACGGGTGAGCGAGAATTCTGTTGGGTCGCATGGATGATTTCTTGAGTCATGAGACAAGTGATTGGTTCTTCAACGTACGTTTAACTATTCTAGTTTGTTGGTCTCCTTGTTATCTAAACTGATTTTAAGGTGTTAGAAGACTTATAGAATTTTCCTTTGATATACACGCCGTGTTTTGCAGGGGCTAAGGTAATGTTTTGAGTGCCCATAGACGGGTATCCTATAATTACAGCGGGATACATATCAATGTTTTGTACAATGATAAAGGTATCGGAAAACGTGCGCTTACCGACCTTGTACTGAACATGAGTTACTCCTACCTCATTTAATTCATTATTTCCTATACCCGAGAGCCTTACTCCGGACTTCTCTATAGGGAAGTTTGAAAACAATAAATGGTGAGTCCGCAAATCCATGATACTACGTGGACTACCAGAATCAAAGAATAATGTAAATGACTTATGATCTAAATTTACTGCATGTAAGGTTGGGCGTAACTCATCTTGACTTATTATTGCGTGAATTTGTTGCAAATCTACGGGAACCTGGACTGATTTTTTGGATTCGGCCTTGTGTTTCATAGGAAAATCGATTGCCTCACAATGATCTGGTAAATGATTAAATTGATTATTTGATACAAAAGATGTTGATATGAATGACCCAACATCGTCTTCTCCCAGCTTACTACGTGGTATGTGCTTTGTTTTGCACACTAGGAAAATTCGTCTGACCTTGCGAGTTCTGGCTAGACAGCCTAGGAACAGAGTTACTTGAAGCACGATTTGTTTGTTTCTGCTGTTGAACAGCATTACTGTTCACCTGCTTCTTTTTAAAGTACTGAGGACCCTTCTTTTTGTTTTCATTGGCAACTGTTTGCGTGTTTTTATGATTCTGCTGTTGATTCCGCAAGAAGCATCGATTATATGAATGAGTGGAACTGTTATGAATTGAACAAAAATGCGTCCGACAGTCTGAAATCATGTGACCTGGTCTTTTACAGTTATAACAAATCATCCCTGCAGCTTGATTATTATTGACCACATTTACTTGTTGTGGCTTATCCTCATTTTTTGCAAAAACTTGAGTAAACAAAGGATCAAGGTCAGTACATTTAGACATGTGATTTTTAATGTTTATACACATCTAGTTCCGTACTGTTGGGCTGTAGCTTTTTGTCAAAACACCGCACTAAAGCTTCAGGCAACATGACTGTCATACACGTGAGATAAATCAAACGTATGAAATCTTTCACGGCGATACTGGATCTTGTAACCCACGCGGAGTTACTTAAATTAACCTGATATTCATTTAGCCGGTCGGCAATTACCGCCGCCCGCTCTACAACATTAAGCTGAGTCATAGAGGCTTGGTTAAGGATGTTCCTTTAAGCCAGCACTACGTCTAAAGCCTCTTCACCGCCATATACAGCACGTAACCTAACTTTGAAATCGTCCCATGTAACCGCCTCTTGGAAAGAGACTCCTCTCAGATATGCACTTGCGTCTCCTTTAGCAAAGTCTATGAAGCTTTTGGCTTCCTGTAATTGTACAGATGGGTCTGTGATGCATTTTGCATTTAAATGAGCGTCTACAGATGAGATCCATGACTCAACGTTTTGAGGCAGGAACCCATTGACCCGACCTTGAAAAGGGACTATTGCTGACTTAGCACTGACGAGAGTGACTACATTGGGGTTACCCGGTGCGGAAGAACCAGCCACAGTAGTTGCCATGTTAACTTTTACTTTTTTCTTATCACTACGATTTCTTGCGATCCTATCAAAATATCTATAAGAGTACACACGACCACTGCGTAAATGCATATGCAATATAAAATAAAAATGTGTAGCAAATAATAGGAAAATCCCCCAAAAAAGATAATATTAATACAGATAATTTGATAAAGATATTTTCCGGAGAACTCCTGGAAGAAAAAGCGATTGGCAACAACGAGAAAAAAGAATCTGCGGGCGAGAACTCGTAGTTGAAGATTGATTCCTGTAATGAATTCAGATTAAGATTGGATAACTCACCCCAGGAATACTGGACGATCGACTCTTGATGTACAACACTTCACTGAAAAAACCTGAATGGATAAAGAATGTACTTAGCTTTGGTATATATGCGGAAAGAATGTTGACGTTCCAATTACGTCACAGCCACTCTCTCTCTCTCTCGTTGCAGGTGGAAGTGGTGGTGTCGTAATGACGTCACAGCTTCTCTCTCTCTCTCTCGCGTTGCTTCCTCTTGACCTAATCTCTTTGTCCTTGCTTGTAATCGCACGTTGTTTTCTATGATGGTTCGATGCTGCTTCGCGTCCAGTTTTGATTCTTGGAGATATGTGATGACAGTCGTTCACTTAAACGTCGATGTTGATGCTCGAATTCGTCTCGATGAAGGACATATATTCGTATTCATAGGATGTTTACAGTTGCATGTTGATTGAAGATCCCGTTTCCTCAGTTTATTATTGATTTATAGCTGGGATTCGATGATATATTTCTTTGGTAGACGTATATGGTTCTTGTGTATGTAGATTTGAGCTGCCACCATTTTCTTATCTCCCGCTTGTCCACTTAGTATAATGGTGTTAGACAGCGACAGATTGTATGTCTTTTCTTACGACTGTTATTCATAAGCATTGTGGGTTCTACTTCTCTTCTCGTCTACAGGTATCTAGTTGGTTCTTCTTTAGAATAAGGAAGATGACTCAAACGGATGATGTTTAAACTTAACAGCTTTATTTCTTAGCTCCATCACTGGAGTAGAGAGATAGTTTGGTTGGACAACCGATCCGTTGAGTAACTAGAAGAGAACTAACAATATATGAGCATCGTGTCGATAGTGGAACACTAGCTATCTCAGCGATTTACATATAAAATGAATACGTAGTCCGCCGGCTCGGAAGTCATGAGTTTCCGCTGCGGGTTAACAGGTCAACCGCTTCCCATGGAAGGTGTTGTGAGCTGTTTACAAACTACGGAATGATGATATGTCCAAATGCAAACCAGGCTACTGCAAGCATTGCACAGCGTGGTCTAGTTTCACATGGTCACGTAGGACGCTCCTAATTCACCAATGACCCCTTAGGTCGTGGGTTCTATTTACAGATATGTAATTTATATGTATTATTAAATGTAATTATTACATAGAGACCATTCGGTCCCAATCACCTGATTCTGGTGGCTGAGATTGCCTGCCACTACATTCCTCTTGCCTGGAATGTACCTGGCTGACAGCTCTACCGAGTGAGCTACGGCCCACTCGTGCACCTGCATCATCAACTGGTGCAACGGGAGGGACACTAGGCCCCCCTGTTTGTTGACATATGCCACTACTGTGGTGTTGTTGCTCATCAACACCACGGAGGGTCCCATCAGTCGTTCCCGGAACTCTTGGAGTGCGAGGAACGCAGCCTTAAGTTCCAGGAAGTTGATGTGAAGGTGCCTGTCATGATGGTTCCACACTCCTGCAACCAGCAACTCTTCCAGGTGTGAGCCCCAACCCTCGGTCAATGCGTCTGAGAACAGTAGCATCTCCGGAGAGGGAGTGCGCAGGGGCACTCCCATTAAGATGTTCCTGTCGTCTAGCCTCCCTTACTTCCTCCGTGATTGGAACCAGGATGGATTGTGGATCCTGTCCTGTGGCCAGCACTCCTTTAGTCTCCACTGGAGAGACCGCAGGTGAAGACGCCTGTGGGGAACTAACTTCTCTAGTGACGACAGGTGACCGATCATGACTTGCCACTGCTGAGCTGACTGTTCCTGTCATGACAGGAACCGTTTGGCTGCCTCCCTGAACCTGCTGATCCGGGAGTCTGCGGGGAAGACTCATGCTACTACTGTATCGATCAGCATGCCCAGGTACTTTATCCTCTGCTTGGGTTCGAGATCTGACTTCTCGACATTTACCACGATCCCCAGATCACTGCATAAGTCGAGGAGTCGATCTCTGTCCTGTAGCAACTGCGAGCGGGAGCTCACCAGGACCAGCCAATTGTCGATATACCTCATCAGATGTATCCTGACCGAATGAGCCCAAGCCAACACCAGGGTGAACACTCGCATGAAAACCTGTGGGGCAGTTGTGAGACCGAAACAAAGTGTCCTGAATTGGTACACCGTCCCATTGAGGATAAAGCGGAGGTACTTCCTGGAGGACTGGTGGATGGGTATCTGCAAATACGCATCCTTCAGGTCCACCAAAAGCAGGAAATCGTTCTCCCTGATGGAATTGAGCACTGAGCATACTGTTTCCATCGTGAACCGAGTCTGGCGAATGAAACGGTTCAAGGGAGAGAGATCTATCACCTGTCTCCAGGCCCCCGTAGACTTCTCCACCAGGAAGAGTCGGCTGTAGGAACCCGGTGACTGATCTTGCATGATCTCCACAGCTCCTTTGCTCAGCATGGTCTTGGCTTCTTGTTTCAGTGCTATGTCCCTGGCAGAACCAGGGACGTACGTCTGAAGGTAGACCAGGTGTGAAGTGAGGGGTGGCCTCGACTCGAAGGGCAGTAGGTATCCCTTCCGAAGGACATCCACTACCCAGGTCTCTGCTCCGTAGCGCTGCCAAGTTGCCCAATGGCTCGCCAGGCACCCCCCCCCACCTTCCGGCAGCAGGTGAGGGGGAACGCCGTCCCTAGTATTTCCCTCTCTTCCCTTTCAGCTTAGCCGCTCTCACACGAGAGAAGGAGGCTTGGGAGGAGGGCTGACACTCACTCCTTGAAGCGAAAGAGGAAAGCTGGGTCTTTCCTCGCGGCCCTCGACGGTGCTAGCATCTTGGGAGTGGAGGAAGCGCTAGCCAAGCACCAAGGCTTGGCCGCAGTTGATTGAGACTGCCCCGAAGTCTTTGAACTGCCTTGTATACTAGGCTGTTACTGTCCTCAGTTCTCCGCTTTTCTACCGCAGTGTCCACCATCTCTCTTGGGAAGAGAGAGAAGGAACCCAGCAACGGTCCGTTTCGTAGACCCAACGTTACCTCTTGACTGGCCACTCTGGTTACCCGAGACAGGACTGAGCCCCGTCTTCTCAGAACCAGGTTGGCCCACAGGTTGGCCGTCTGGTGGGCGAGGTAGGAGATGGCCCTACCTCCAGACTGGCAGTCTTTCCTGAACGCCAAGTCTTCCTCAGGAACGATAGGTCCCGAGGAGGCTGCGACTCTGGATACTGTGAGGGACCACAGATCCAGACAGGAGAACGTCCTGGAAAGCTGCCATGGCAGTAGATTCCAGGGCCGATGCCTCTTGCTGTGAGAACCAGAGGTTCTCAGATAGCATGTGATGAAGAGGCACTCCCGGAGTTAGCCTAGCTATCTTCGGATCAACCTGCTTGGTTGGCAACGGGTCTACCGAAGGCACGTAGAAATGACGCTGGCTAGGCAGAGGAGGGGGAAGTAGCTTGTTCGACCCGCTGGACAGTGGCGGCTCATAGCTAAAATTAGTGGAGGTGCTGCTCCAGAAAACACTTAGCCTTTGTTTTAATATTGTGTGAAAGGAAACGAACAGACATGAAAAGAAAATTTATTCAAAAATCTAATTGTTACACTTCAAGCTTTATTTGGGCAGGGCTGTTCTTCAGCAAGGAGAGTGCCCTCTTGACATATTTCTGGGTAAATCTCAGCGATGCAGAGCAGTGCCGGAGTGGAGCACTTGTTCTCCCTTGACAAGTATTGTTCCCGAGTCTTATCTTAACAGTAAATGCTTGACTTTCTCAGGGCAGGCTTACGCTTCTGTTCTTGTTTTGTGCAAACAGATCAATAACTTTTTCATTTAGACCTGGCATATTATTGATTGAAATCTTCTCTATTGAAACCATAGCAAGTGCATTTAGCCTCTCCTGCTTTATAGTGCTCCTTAAGAAAGTTTTGACCCTCTTCGGTGTTGAAAAACAACGTTCGGGCTCTGCTGTAGTCATTGGAATTGTCAAGAGAATTTTTATAAGTTTTGTCATTTCACAGAGTACACCTAAGTTATTTTCATTCACAATCTTCAATAGTTCACTCAATTTGGAAAACTCATGCAAATCACATCTGTCATAGAATGCTTTAAGTTCAGTCAAAAGTCTTTCTTTGGCAATCATTGGGTAAGCTTCAGTGGCGACTTCAACTTCTTCTAAAGTAACTTTTTGCTTGAAGTTAGTGAAAGTCTTTATTGAACAATTAGCAGCTACTAATTGTTTAGTGAAAGAAAATCTCTCAGCTATGTCAGCACACACAGTCACACACTTCTTTTGCTTCAGCCATGAGTGTTTTTGTTGAATTTTCACAGTATTTGGAATTTCTTATTTCACAAATGGCCCTTTTGAAGTTTGTAATGAACTCGTGTGCTTTAATCACATCAATGTCTCTACACTGCATTTGGTGAAAAATCACTTCTACATGAGGCATTATCTGGTGGAAAAGCTCCAACCAAAACTTAAAACTTTCATCTTTCAGGGCGTTCAAAATACCTGTTGCTTCTCGTATGGTTATAGTAGCATTTGATGTACTCTGTATTTCCTCCATTCATTTTTTTAAGGGTTCAAAATGTTCATAAACCTTGTTGACAGTGCAACTATGAAAGTTCCACCTTGAAGAAGATGGGCGTGGAATGCGGCTAGTCATGTGCTTTGTAAGAACATTTAAAAGTAGAGGCGACCTTGAAAAAAATGCTATGCCCGAAATGTTAGAGAAAAATATTTTGCATAATAAGATTAAGTTGGTGGGCATAACAGTGAATGAAGTGGGCGTTATTGTACACTGATTTGATTTTAGCCTGAACCCCACCCTTCTTACCTTTCATAACACTTGCACCATCGAATGTTTGAACAATCAGTTTCTCTGCAGTCCTCTGCAAGGACTGTGTTTAACTGATCGAGGATGCATTTCGATAACCCATCTGCTGTTTGATTTTCTGTAGTGAAAAATCCCCCAAATCTCTCAACAACCTCTTCACCTACCAAGTATCTTAGAACAATAACCATTTGAGTGTGTTCTGAAACGTCTGTAGTGTCGTCTGCCATAACAGCAACAAAGGGAGCTTCTTTAGTTTCTATTCTGATCTGATCACGATATATTTGCAGCAGACAGTCGAGAATTTCATTCTGAATAGTCTTGGAGACACCTTTGAAGACTGCATTACTTTCTAAATGGGCCCGCATTACTTTCTAAATGGGCCCGCAAGTCTGGATCTAATTGTGATGCATGATTTATCAGTCCTTTAAATACATCAGGATTAGCAGAGTCATCAGTTTCATCATGTCCACGCAAAGGTAGCTCAAAATGTCCAAAAAATTTTATGCAGTCTATAATCTTGGACAAAATTTCACGATTCTTGGTAACCTTCTTATTATGTGCATTCACTGAAAGTCTGTATGCCTCACTAAGTCTTTCTTTAATATTTACACTCCCAAGAACAGATAGAGAAATTACATTATCTATATGTATCGTGGAATTCTTGTGTTTCTCTGTTTTTTCTTTCAAGTTCTTTATGTATGCAAAACCATCTTTGGACCATACTGAATCGCCTCCAAACAACAGACATGGAAAGCAAAATAGTGCATTCTTAACTTCACATCCACAAAGCCATGTTTTCCTTTGGTACCAATCACAATTAAAACTGCGAATATACTTCTTCTTGTGGCTTACTCCTTCTTGAACAATTTTAATTTCTGGTAATGGGCGACCTGGTTGTTTAATTGTTACCTTCTCTTGAAGTGTTAACTGTGAAAAATTTAGTTCTTTCAGCGCAGAAACCGTCTTTGCTTCTTGTTTCCATTTTGCAAAATAATGCTAGGCCAAAAAGTGAAAACAAGAAAAATACTATTTTATATGATGTTTCTGGGATTTTACACCATATATGATAATTAAAATTGAGCACAAGCCATCACTGATCAATAATATTTTAAAATCATCCCTGGCAAATTGAAAAACTATCGAAAATAAGAGCGACGCAAGAACACTCTCCCATTCACAACAACAGCTGAGACAGGACTGCATCGGCGGCAGTCCACGCTCTCCTTTCTGCCACGGGAAGCCCTCCCCCCTTTCTCCCTGCATTTGTACAATTATGTTGTGTTTAATGTAATTTGCATGGTTCTAGTGCGTTTGTATCACTGTGTGTAATGTTAAGTTCAGCACTCTGAAGCAGTGATGAGTTTCTTCACATGCATGGCCATGTGTTTATTTGTGTTATGATGTTATGTGTGGCTGGCTTGGAGGAATAATGGGAGGAGACGCCCCGCATGAGTCAGACCATTCAGTAAAGTGAAGCCAGTTTACCGCGTGGCAGCCACGCCTAGGACTGGCAAAAGAGAGACCACACCATAAGGATTAATAGAAATGCTTCAGTTACTTTTCCCATCTTTTATTTTCATAATGCGTCTTTTCATGGCATAAATGGAGGCGAAAAGTGTTAGACATTTTATCATTCTCTTAAAGAACATAGTTAATTATTTCATCATACATAATACCTTGCTTTATTACTCAGAAATACAATACAAATTTTTCACAAACTTATATACATATAACTTATTACTGGCACAAATTTAAAGCTATTCTCTTCATGTCTGCTAATTCCTTAGTCCTTACTGTTTGTTATCGCGTACTATTAACTTAGTATATATCTGGCGGCTCTCTCCTGCGACCTGTGATTGAAGTTTAGCAGTAATCCGCTTACCAGCATAATTATATCTCACTTGCAAATATTTTTTAATTATTGTTTTAATCAATAAGTGCAAGTGATTGTCCAATGGTTGAGTATCACACATGTGATAATCGAACTCTGAAAATATTGTTTTGCCTCTGTAAGCTGCCAATACTGAACTAACTAATTTATGGAAGTTAACTCTCCCCTGTGTTTTGTTGCAGGACAACATTTCCCTTATATTTTTCCGCATGTATTGCATATATCAATAGCATCATTTGATGGATACACCAATTTTCCTTTGGTTTTTAATTTGATGAGGGTGTGACGAAAATTAGCGTCTGTTAACGTTAATGCATCAATACAGACCTCACACTGTAAAGACTTTTTTTTAACTTAAAAACAACAAAGCCTGCAATATAAGCTACCATTTTATTTGAACATTTTGACAAGTGGTAATGGTTTGGAATATAATCATAATCATCTTCCTTGTCATCTGAATATGCTTCTTGAACTTCTAAAACTCGACGTCTTGAAACTGCAACCTGCTCTTTTATGCTGCTTGAAACAGCTAATATAGGCACCGACTGATGGCATTAAGTCATTATGTACAAGTAGCCTTTTGTAAGCAGCAGAGAATTGTCTCGCTGTTGGATTATCATTATGGCCTCCCATACTTTTTACTTGACCAAAGAATAGTTCAATATGATCCTGACTGAATTTGTAGGTCATCAAAAATTGTAAAGGCCCACCGTCTGATGCAATACAGGTTTCGTACAGAATCTGAAGACTTCGTATGCAATAGAGAAAGCCAATTAAACCAGTTTTTCGATCTTATTTTAAGATGTCTTTACCATCCTGAAGTCTCAAAGATCTGATATATGTTTCTGCTTTTATTAGAAAATCTTTAATATCACTTGCATTATTCTTCTGAATTGGTCTTTTAAATCCTTTGATATTTAGATTTCGAGAATTTGATATGTCAAATAAGGTGTTGAATACCATAATGAATTCAATAGTAGCTTCACTTCCCTCAAATTCACTTATTTTTTCATCATGGCATTATAGTCTCAGTAAACGTGTTAATTGTCTACGGATAAAATGGAGTACGAAATTATGTGTACCGTAAGCAGAAGAGGACGCACACAAGAAAACTAAAGGAACGAATTAAAATAACATTGCGTATCAAAAATAAAAAGAATGACGCTTTAGTCATCGCAAAGTCGCGTACCTACGGTCGACCCAGGGATTCAGTTGCCAGTCCCAATATGGCGGCCAGCGACCTGAGTGGCTTCACTTATCCCGCAGCAAGGCGTCTCCTCCCATTATTCCTCCAAGGTGGCTGGCATCTGATAGGGGGGGCTGCAGTCTCACAGTCCCTATTGATGAGCTGCCACTGCTGCTCGACCTGAGTGAATCCTCCTCTCCGGAGACGAGAGCGTTCACCTGGTCCAACACACCGTCGGCCAAGGTGGACCGGGGTAGACCAACCGTCACTCTGGGTTCCTTCTTAGGCCCCCAGAACGACTCTAACCTCGATGGAGGGTCAGAGGGAGTAACCACCATTCCTACCCCGAGGTCGTTGTGCTGCCAAATCAGCGCAATGACCTCTGTATCTCGGGGATGATCACTCCTTGAGGTGATGGACTGTCAGATCCATCCAGGCCGATCACCTCTTGAGACACTCTTCCTTCAGGAGGAAGAACCTTGTCAGACCCCTCGTGGTCTCCTCCAACCACTTGAGCATACGATCTGCTAGGTTCAAGGACCGAGCCAGGATTGTAGGCTCTCGTGGCAGGACCGTAAGAAGCGCACTCCTTGCAGTCGCACCTGTTCGCCTCGCTCCTCCCGGTGTAGCCCGAGGAGGTTGAAGGGACTGGTGAGGAAGACCTGATGTTCCTGCCCTGCCTACTAGACTAGCAGAACCGGTGGGCTGGGAAGACTGCAGGTGATCGCCAACCCGCGGTGGCGATCGAGCTGCAGGTCTGGACCAGCGGTCTCCGTGCGGAGAAGTGCTGGACCGAGGACGGTAGCGTCGGTCTCGTGCGTCAGGGGAGCTGCTACCAGTCGTGCGAGCCGTCCAGTCCCAGTGGGAGCGACAGTCAGGTGACTGGTAGTGTCCACTGATGCAGTGAGAGCGAGCACCGTCCTCTCGATGCGCCACAGTAGGCTGTACCTGGTGACCAGGGGGACCTCTTCCCAGTGTCGACATGTTAATGATGGTGGAACCGTCACGTCAACCCTGGGAACCAGGGGATCGCTGTGAGAGCGATTACCAGTCTGGCGAGTCACCTGAGCGACTCTTGCCAACCTTTCGCTCTGTGCCTGGATCCTGACGGTGAGTATACTCAGCCGTCTGGTTCCTGGCTGCATGATTACCGGTAGGTGATTGTACACTCGGTGGCGCTCGCTCGTGTGCGGCCGAGATGGTTCCTGGTCCGGAGGCAGAACCTCTGGAGCCAGGAGCATAGGTACCAGCTGTAGCTGGTACTCCTACGGTCCCCGTCTTCTTCTTCACTGAGGAAGGAGAAATGGGTCCCGTTCCCAGAGGAACGGGAAGACCAGTGGAAAACCCAGACCCTTAGAAGTCTCTGAACAATACTTCTTAAGGGGGTGGGGGGGCGAGGCCACCTTCTTCTTCCCCGGCTGGGTGGCCTTGGGAGTCGAAGGGGAAGAGGCAGCAGAAGTCGACGACGGAGAAGACGACCCCCTCCTCTTCTTTGCCAGCTTCTTCAGGACAGCAGACAGGTCCTCCATCCAGGATGGAGCTGGGGCAGTTGCAGTAGCAACATGGCCCAACTCCACCTGTCCGCAGGGACCTGCAGGAGCGACAGCACTTCCATGGGCAGGAACGGAGACAGCAGGTATGGCAACAGCTACAGGAGGACGGTCTAGAGGAGAGCTCTTCGGGCACTCAAAGTCAGGGGGCTGGGTGAGGACAACAAACCCAGGCGGCAGAGGAACCATTTCCTTCCGGGGCATGTATGGCAGTGGGGCTTGTACCACAGCCGAAGGGATGACCATTGTTACGTGCTGGGTATACACCAGGTGCGGAGATGCGAGAGTGCCCGGAAGACTCAACGATCGCTACTCCTGCTGGAGGTCTCTGCCCACGGAGGCAGACACACCTGGAGAAGCAACAGTCAGGTTAATGGGAGGGGGGGGTTCCTGTTCGCTCGGATGGGGAGGGATCCCACCCTCAACGGACAAAAGACCCAGAGTACAACTCAAGGTCAGGGTGTAGTGCTCCTTCCTCTGCGCTTACCAAATCAAGCGAAGAGGCAGAGCGGGACACATCCCCCGAAGGAAAGAGAGCCATACGCGGGAGGTGACTAAAAGGGAGAAAGGAAGACAACGTGTCGGTCACCAGTGGTGTCAAGGGAGAGCTTTCCGACGACACCTTGGTGACTCTACACGGTTTCCTCCTCTTCTTGTACAACTCCAACTGTTCCTCCGACCAGGAGACACAAATATCACAAAGAATGGCCAGAGAGCATTCACGCCCTTGACACCTAGTGCATAAAGGGTGAGGGTCCACAGTATCGCTGGACCAAAACGCCCGACACTTGCGGCCTCCCACTCCAGGGCACAGTCTCCGGTTGGATGGGGGGCAAGGGGGCTTCTCCACTTTGTGGAACTGCATGTTGTCTCAGCGATGCAATTCCACAAAATAATGAACAAAAATAATAAGAGTACTTACAAACTTATTCACACTTGTATTCTTAGAAGCAGATAGCAAAGTAAGCAGCTTTGGTAACAATCTCACGACAGAGGCGGGGAGAGAGGTGAGCACACGTCTTCACCCGACAGCGGTCAAAAGCAAAGTGATATGTTTACCTCCAGTCAGGAGGGACTCCCGACCATCGGACAAGCAGTTACTGGCGCTGAATAGTAATTCCTTATGTAAAGGACCGAGGGTTTGCATTACGTGTTGGAACAAAAGTGCATTTTATGAGGAAATTGATTTAAAAAAACCAGGAATTTGTGGATATTTCTCATAAAGAAAATACTGCGAATAGGCGAATTTTCCGCCAATAATGCGGGGAAACGTTCCAGAGAGAAATCCGCGAATGTGCGAGTCCGCGAATCCGGAGACAGCGAATATGGGGGTCCACTGTATACCTACTATTGTTACTTAATTTTCATTGAAAACATTGGGTTTTTGCATACCCCATATGAGGAACAGATGTAGACTTGTGTGTTCACTGCTTAAGGTAAGTGCTTTTGTGATTTATAGTCACTGTTTAAATCTTATTCTTGGTGAGCTCATTCTAAGTGATGTCTCCACACCTGCTTTTACCTTGGAAATTGATTTTTCTTACAGTTTTAGTGCTTTTGATGTAGAAGTAGTATTTGTTGATCAATTGTTATTTACGTTTAGGTTACCTAACACCCCCATCCCTTTTTTACTAACTCGTACCTTCTACAACCCCACCCCAGAGTACCCCACTTTCCCTCTGCCTCTCCCTTCCGTGGAACTTATGGCTCCCTGAGGGTTTGCATATTCCTCAGCCTCTACCAGAACACAAACATGGCCTCTTTATTTATGTGTGTTCCTCACCTAAAACTCCAAATTCCCAAAGTCCCCTATCACTGTTGGGTGGAGATAAGGAGGTAAATAACAGTTGACCCCCAAAAGATTAATACTGTTTCTTCATAAAAAGCACTAAAACTGTAGGAAAAATAAATTTCCAAGGTAAAAGCAGGCCCAGAGTTAGGTATTAGCTAGAATTACCAAAAGGTAAAATTACCTTCATATAAAATAGCGAATATTTCTCTTTAGGCTAAATTTCCGTATTTCCTTGTAGAAAGGGTAGTGCTGTCACTTCATCTCATGAGGTATACTGTGAGCATTACAAATAGGCATTTGCAGCATCCCTTCAGCCCCTAACTAACTGCATCTACTTCTTAGCCTTTTCCTTTAACCCCATTCCTCCTTCCTTTCTGTAATCTTGCTGTCCAACACCTCAATTACTCCTACCGAAGTGCAATTGCGGGGTTTTCTGCCCGGTTCCATCTGCTGACCCTTGTACGTCATTTGTTTTAATTTCTGGATCTCTATCTTGCTGTCCAACCAACCAAACGCCCTCTTCAATCTATGTTAAACAGTGAATGTCCAAAGTAAAAACCTGGGAATAGGATGGGTTTTGAAATCATCCATACATTAGCTTTGGGATAGGATGGGTTTTGAGATCATCCATAGATTTTTGGTGAAAAACTACTACCTAGTACAGTGGTCTTCAAACTTTTTGAGGTCATGGCCTACTTTACATATCTCCAAATACCCATGGCCCACTACCTCAGATTTAGAATAGGAATTGATATGTTAAAAAAACTACATACTTTAGTTCCTGGAACTAGAATTTTGTTACATGCTATTACCATAAATTCAAAATATCACAATTGTTGGAAGTTAATTGTATTTTTCCTAACTATACAAACCTGAGGTCCTTTTCATAAGGTTCAGATTGAGGGGTGGCATGAGGTGGGTATGTATGTAAAGGACCTCAGCTTTGTATAGTTAGGAAAAATACAACTTACTTCCAAAAATTGTAATTTGTTCCTATACGATATACAAACCCTCGGCCCTTTACATAAGGATGACTCACTGATTGGTGGGAGGAGTCTGAGTGAGCCTCTAGAACTGATTGGAGTTCTACACACCTAGGCTACTCCTCCTGGTCGTAAGAGCGAGGAGGAGTGCCCTGCCTCTGACAACTTGATCGGAGTAAAGGAGCTGCATGATCAAGAGTCAGACTTCTGGGCCTTTTCGAAATGAGTGAGGAATCGTAACTCATCCGGAAATGGGCGGTGAAGAATATTTGACGTCGGAGACATTAATGCAAAGTTCTGGGAAGGGTTTGCATTATTGCCAGTCTCCTTCCTTCCCTTGTTAGAAGAAGGAGCGGGATTGCTTCTATGATTCTGATAAAAAATACAAAAAGGATACTTTATGTGTAAGCTTACCGCATCAATTGTCTGACCAGCCAGTCTAAGTTTGAGTCCTATTCTCAACCCGAAGGAAGAGGAGTGGAAGGACGAGGCGTGGAAGGTGCAGAGGCCAGTCACTCTCGCATCCTTCTTACCTCTACAACTGCACACTGTAGACGAGATGCAACTTGTCCTCTTGAAGGAGCTGGGTAAGCAAACACATCCTGCAAGCCTCCACCACTGGTCCAAGGAAATGAGGTTCCAAGGACCTGTGGGCAGGCCCAGAGGGAAAGATTGATATGGTCCCAATGACCTTATCCATCTTCCTGTCCATCATATTCTTCAGAGTGATGACCAGTACCTATCCACTGGGCTATCCAACTGCAGCGAAGTCTCTCACGGTGTCGTAATATCCGCAGCGGATACAGACACCGACACTCCATGGTGGGTGTCGATCCTTATGGGTACAGGAACACGCCAATAGGACAAAGTAATAACTGATCTGGATCAACCGATACAAAGTCCACAGCGTAGCTCGTGACGGTCTCGGACTCTTCAACAGCTGCCGACTGACTGCACTCAGTGTGACCATGTGAGGCGAGCAGTCATGCATCCGAGACGTAGTCACGTGACACTCGCCTTTTGATGGGTTATGCCGAGAAACCATACAAATCGTCTATCTTGTTGCCACCAATGTTGGGAGATGAGATGATGATTTTCTCAAGGCATGCGCCCATCAGACAAAAGTCAATAGCCTTCTAGAGACCAAGGTCCCTGATGGCAAGACAGAAGCTCTCATCATAGTTGAATCTCAACTAAGGAGAAACAATACTATGTGCCAGTGAAAGACTAAGGTGATTTAGGTGAATGCTGACCTACGCCTTCACAGCTGAATCTAGAGAAGTTAATTCTCAAGCTTCTGAACATAGGAAAAGTCCCGTCGATGACAACAACCAGTGAAGACGGCTTTAATCCCTGTTGTTTTACAGAGGACTGAAAATGCTAAACTGCTACTTCATTGCTGTTCAGTGAAAAGTCGGAATTGCAATGAAAGCGGAACGCTTTTCAGTAATGAAAACACAGGGATTGTACTGCCTGAAGAACCACTTCTCATGGGCTGGATCAGGGAGGACATTTCTATACTTGGTGGCAAGGCGGGGAACAGGCGAGGTCTTCCGTTATTATCTACGATTCGGGGTGAACAAAGAATAATTGCGCACCTTCGAATTATGAGATGTATTTAGAAGACAAACTCAGATGTCTGAAGAAATTATTCTGTGTCATCGCAGCGGTAGGTGCGATGAAGTGGAAGACTAGGCTACAGACTTCTGTTACCGCGAGGTAAACAGAAAGATGATAACGAGTCTACTGACCATTTCAAGCCCTGCGATGCATAGGTTTTCTTAAATATCTTTTTAAATATCAACTGTATCTTCCTGAAAATTTGGCACAACATGTTTTACACCTTCCGCTAATATATGGCAATATAATTAAGTACCCTGAATTAATAATTAAGGCACTTTCCTTGGAAAATTTTCAATTTCCTCAGTATTAGTTGTAAATATACGAACACCTGTCGTTGGCTTAGCCAAAGAGTTAGGAAAGAAGCCCCGCCCACTCCTCTATTTCTTACTCTGTCTGATACTTATGAATGGAATAGTGTACTACCATATGTTTTTTTTACATTTCAAAATGTACACGTGTAAGTGTTAAATAATAAAAAATATGGAATGTTAGTCATATATAAAAATCTAAAACTAAAGAGGTCAACCAGATTGCTTGCAGGAATGTGATCAGACTAGAGACGCTAAAGATGACGTATACAGTAAGTATGTAAGCTAAGATAACATGCCGTCACCTGTAGTCATTCAATTGTTTATAAACATTAGTCCAAGCTCCCTGCTTGAGACAACCACCGCCTACGTGATCTGTAGCGTGTCTCATTTTGATTGTGTGTTCGTATGAAACTATGTCATCTGATAGTATGTTCATATGTTCGAACTACTGTCTGTTCCTTCATAACTTGTAACAGAGATGGTAGACGAGCAGAACAGAGTTAGCTATCGTTATTAGAAGACCTGTACCTCTTTACCTAAGCTTTATCATGTAGAGGAATATGATTAGCCATCATCATTGGCAGAAGCGATCAAGCTATCGTCATAGAAGACTTGTACGATCATACCTGATCTTCATCATGTAAAACTTCAGAAGAATATACTATTTTTATACCTTGTGTTTTCTACAAGAACCTCACCGAACCATGAGTTTAACACATCGTCGTAAAGATAATACCGACTTCGTAAGTGATCTACAAAACCCCAGACACTCCATTGAAGATGGAAGTGCAATACCAACCGACTTAGCGTAAGTTTATCGCTAGTCTAACATTACCTCATAGGGCGCCTTATCATACAAGGCACAAGCCCTAATAATTGGTGGCCAGCGGACCAGAAGAACTCTACAACGTCCTACGAAGAAAAAACAGAATAATAAATCATGAAGTCAACGACGACGAAAGCAGCAGATTCTTCAAGCAACCTAGTATCATCATTAGTGAGCGACTTCAGAAAACAAGAAGATTCGTCAAGCAACTTAGTATCATCGTTAGTGAATAACTTCAAGAAACAAAACCGACGTGTCTTTTTCTTACGACAACGGAAGCTTCGTCTCTCATTAGAATCATTCAAGAAAACATCGTTAGTGAGCGTTTCCGGCACTGCAAGAAACAAACCGAACGCGTCTGCAGCATCGGATCTTCAAGGGCTCGAATCATCGAAACAACGCGCACGGGGGAAACTGAAGCCAAACCAGGTCGTCCGCTAAATAGAGAAGGAGGACCGAGGCCGTGTGTCGTTATCGGAACACCGTGACTTCCCACAAAAGCAAGCTAAGTACAATTTTTTATTCATTTGGAGTAACTTTGAGTGTTTCCTTTACAGGTCGAATTTCGTTATTCCTGTGGCTGAAGTTACGAGACATTCTTAATCTTACTTTTTTACAGAAATTATCTACATCATTGAGATTTCGCTACTGCGAGTTTTTATCTTTGAGTGTCTGTTTCCAGAAGTTCTACTGAAATATCATAATCATATACTATGTTAATTTTATCATTTTGGGTGATTATTAATCCCTTACGTAACAAATCATATTAAACAGTGAATATGCGTTTACGCAGTGGACGTCTGTATTTATACAGATGCATGGATAGGGTCGTTAGCACCGTAGGGATTAGAAAACACACAAAAACAAGTGGAACACCCGTACAAATCTATATAAATTAGAGGTAACACTATTTCGGGTCATGACAATAAATGCTCCTTTGCAAAGTCCCGATCGCAGTTTTAGCCTTGAGTTTTTTGAGTTATATAAAATATCGAACCTCAATGACTCAACTTAACTTTAAAAATATGGCTGGATTGCAAGGAATAACATGTCTGTAAAAAACTTTCATCAGGCTAAACGCGCTGACCAGGATCCCTCACTATTTCAAATTTTAGCAAAGAATGAAGTACAAACAGTTAAAATTGAATACAGTAGAGATAACTTGTCTTATTAGTAATCGCTCAGTTCCTAATAGTTCATCATTCATTGCTTTATACGTAACCAGCAACATAATGCTAAAAACACACAATATCCGTTGACGATGGTAATAAAGAGAAGGATTCCTAATTATTACAAAAAGAAAATAGAAACAGTAGCCTTTCAGAATCAAACAAGCAAACTCGGTGACTGTGTCACCTAGTCAAGCGGTCAAGGTCAGTCGAAAAACTGCCGAAGTGTTCAAAGCAAAGCAAATTCCACACAATAAGCGACTCTAGCAGAGTGGGGAAAAGCGATGTTGGTTCATACATACCGATATCTTTTTGAACTAAAAAGGATTTTTCCTATGAAACACACGACCGTATAAGTAATCAGAGCAGGTTTTCGTTTTAATTTTAATACATTAAGTTATATAAATACTGGTGGATTAAAGCCCGACTGTACGCGCCGTAAAAATTAGAATATCTTATTTATTCCTTTAGTACAATTAATTACCAGTATTTACGGACTCACGCCGTCTTGTTCGAACTTCCCTAATGAGAAGTCCGGATAAGCGAGCGTTTACAGATACCTCTATAGTTATAAAAACGTTGATCTGTATGTAGTGTAATTGTAAGATTCATCAAGGGGTATACAAAATATTATCTTACATCTGCAAAATAAGGCGTGTTTATCAAAGGAAAATCCTATAAACCTTCAAACATATTAAAATCCGTTTGAACAAAAATGAGACAGTTAATCAAATAATAACTTATATAAAGGAACTATACATTTGTCTCATAAATCGTAACATTGTTCAAATGACCCAACAGAATTCTCCCACAACCGCAGTCGTACTTTGCACGCAAAAATCTCGAGAAGCATGCACCCTCGAATGTCTTAGTGCGTGTAAAAAAGACTTTGCTGGGAAATGAAATTTTTAATCCTTCCCGACACTCTGAAATATAACGATTTCCGCGAACAAAGCCTAAAAGTATACATATCGTGGATACGGAAGTTATAAATATCGCATTTTTTATTGTTGCTAATTTTTAATCACGCCCAACCAGTCGTGGATGAATCTCTCTGATAATCTATCTAAAGTAATATCCGTAAAGTCATTCAAGCAGAGGTGATTCAGCAGATTTTTTTTTAATTTTCTACCTGAATACCAGGAAGTTTCTCCACTGGCGAGTGATCTCTGGAAAAAAACGGATGTAATTTAACACAAAACACGGTCTAAGGACAAACATAAAGATATTTACGTACCTTCGTATAGATTCTCAATGAAATTTCAAAATAGAGATAAATGACGAAGTTGAAAAATGTTAGTAATAGGAGTCATTAGGAAATCAAATAAGCCCATATAATTTTTCCCTCAAATGTCATGCCATAAAAGATCGGATTTCGCGTATCTGCGTAGATTCTGTCGCTTAAACAAGGAAACGACTTCCGATAGTTTCCAGTGTGATGTACCGACGACATCTTATCTCTGTTAGGTTAGAATAAATTTTTTTCACCAACTTGGACTTACTTAAAGGCTTTTACCTGATACCATTACCTAAGTGATTGTACCTCATACACCGTTTTTTTCAGCACACTCAGGGGACATTATCAATTTTTACGTATGCCTCCGGCTTACGTTGCACCCCAATTACAATATAGTGTTTGGAGATTTTTAGGGGATACCCTACATGCCTATATGGATGATCTTGTAATCTTTTCTAATACCTTAGAAGTACATTCACATAAAGTAGAGCTAGTGCTACAGAGACAAAGACAAATAATCTCAGAGTAAAATATCTAAATGTGAGTTTTTAAAAACCGAACATGTTTATCTAGGTTTTATGTGTCTGGTCAAGGTCTTAAAAGTAGTCCATGGTAAGGTGTCGGCTATTCATAACTTTCCGGTACTTATTAACGTAAAAGGGGGATACAGCACTTTTGCGCTGTAGTGGGTATTACAATCGTATGTAAATATGTAACTCTTCAATCATGACAGCTCCTTTAACAGATCTTACGAAGAAGAGCGTAGATTTATTATGGTCTGAAAAAGCATTAACAGGCGTTCGATATCTTAAAAGCGGAATAATGCAGCTTACCTAACTTAAAAATCCCTGATTTAAATAAGGAATTTTTTTTTTTTATTGCAACAGACGCCTCAGACCAAGGGGTAAGAGGATACTACTTCAGCAATATGATAACAGTTCTTTCCTATAGCTTTTTATTCACGTAAACTAAAGCCCTCTGAAAGTAAATATGCAGTAATAAGCAAGGAAGGGCTAGGTATCTTTAACTCACTAGTACATTTTAAGTTCATAATCTATGGCTATCCTGAGAAGTCCTTACTGAACATGAGTCCTTTACCGAGTTTTTCAAAGGCTTTAATCACAGTCCAAAAGGAACTCGGTGACAAATGATCATTCAGGTCTTTGGAGCCAAGATAAAATATCTACCTGGGAAAGCAAATATCATAGCTGACGCATTATCCCGCAATCCCGCACCATACAGCAAAGAACCATTAATTAGACTAAAAAATATAGAAACATCCGTACCTATTGTTAAACCCGTATCTAAACAAGAAAATTCCTTAACCCAAGAGATCGCGAGCATTGAATATCTGGGTCGGAGCGCAGAACTGTTACAAACTGAACAAAGCAAGCGTCAACAGACATAACCCAAACAATAAACACTTCGAAACGGAAACAGGGTCAGCGGCTAAGCAAAAACAATACACACTTCGAGCAGAAACCCTAAAGCAAAAGTATATTTAAAGTATGTGTATCAGAATAATGTAATCAAATGTAATATTATATGTAGGTCTGTGACGAGGTAAACCCGAAGAACACAGCAGATGACTAACGACCAGGTATTAGTAATAATCTCTTTCATACCAATCGTCATAAACTGGTTGCATTCCGTCATCCAGGGTTCCCTACTATGTTACAGAAAGCCAAATCACTATTTTACTGGCCTACAATGCTTACAGATATAAAAAGCACATAACTGATTGTAACACGTGTCATGAAAACAAGGGACACACTAAGACACCTGTCAGTTTAGGGGCCTATCCTGTGCCAAATCAATCCTTGAAAGAATATACTTAGAATTATTAACAGAGTTACGAGTCTGACAGAGGGAATAAACACTTCTTAGTGTTAATAGTTCCTTGACACGTTATATAGAATTAATAGCACTAAAAACAAACACCGCAATTGAGTGCGTTAGGAATATTTATGAGTGCTAAATCAGTAAACATGGAATTCAACACATGATAATCTGACTCGGGTGGTGTAAATCAATAATAATCTCCTTAACACGTTGTGTGAATTCCTTTCCATTAAGAAAACCAATAATATATTTTATCACCCAGAGTCAATCGGTTTGGTAGAATAACGGATAATTAAATAGGAAGTGTCAATGTCTTACGAGTTACAACTCGTGATGTTGGATCCGAACTGGATTATAGCGGTTCTAGCGGTTTTAAATACCTTTATCATATATATCTTGTATCTATAGAATTGATGCCGCAAGTAGCCTTATACGGTACGTCGCTAGAACACTTTTCCACATATTCAAGCCAACCATAATTTATCAAATATATATATAAAAAATATATAAATAAATAAATAAATATAATAAAAAAATAAAATAAATATGGATACAAGTGGAGTCAATATAATACACTCCGTAAGAAGTCGGAAGGGTTACAAATTATAATAAAAAAGGAATCACGATAAAATCAATAAGCAAAACGTAACCATAGATAATTAAATATCCAAATATATATGCGTAAAGATTTGAACTCTAACTTAACGCTTTAGTAATGACAAATAAGCTAAAAGTTCAAACACATATCCAAAATCTACTGACATATTGTCTGTCCCGGTGATTTATATTCGTAGTCAATGAAAAAAAAAATTAAATAAATAAATAAATAAAATAAACTAATAATAAATAATAAATAAATAAAATAAAAGAGATTTTAAAGTCAGGAAGTCTAGAAGTGAAAATGTTATCTATGGAATAATCCTATATGAATCTTATACAGGGCTAATAATATATATAGAATTTGTATGGAAACCTTTTTCATATAGTTTGAATAAGGAATATTTATTTAACATAATGCCAACATGAAACTAATATTGTTCAATTTTGGTACTGTTGTTTTTTTTTCAGACATTCTTCTCATGCGGGTGGAGAATTAAAACACTAAAATATCATTTGAAAATACTAAAGTCGTATCTCTTACAGCAAGTAACGTAACTCTTAGCTGGCTGAGAGCAATCTCCTGCCAAGTGACGACGTCATCATTGCCGTATCAGCATTTGTTCCTTTTAACCTCAATAATCTGCTTACACAGGCTTCATCTGTGTGTCGTCTCTGCTTGCAAAAGCAGATTGACTGGAGAAAGGAATGCTTAGTTCATGAACTTCACATGTGGTTCATAGGTCACATGACAGGCCACATAACATATTCTTATCCGTGTGTGTAATGCAATTAGTTAAGGACTTGTAATCATTTTAAAATTAATGAACAAAATAAGCAAATAGAATTTCTATAACAACAAAATGAATTAATTTTTTTTTTTCTGAACCTCATAGACATTTAGAAGTATCAAGAATATGTTATATATGAAATATTTACTTGCAACATTAGCCTATTACAATCAAGTAAAACATTCATGGGAAAATGTCACATTTTCTTGAAAAACCCAAAGTTTATATAGAAATTAGTTACATAGTGGGTTTTTCGTTGCATCTCCTACCTATTAATAATGTTTTAATAGTTAACCTCAGAAGATGCGCACGAGAAAATTGAATATGAAACTTTTGTAGTTAGGGCACATAGAATCATGATTAATCTTCCCTTTGACTCTTATGTTGCCTGGCAATCTTACAATTAGCTCCGTTTTCCACTTCTTTGTCTAGTAACTTACTACCAGTAATATCGAATTTTCTTTGAGATTCGTAATGATATCTATTTATTTTTTATAATTATGGATATTTTTACAAGTCATCATAGACCTGGATAGGTTCACTCATTGTTAATGCCATGGATAAAAAAGTTTGTACAGCGGACTCTTTTGAATTCCGAAATATCAGCGAATTCATGTGGGTTAAGTCTGGTCTAAATGGCTCTCTCCCCTCCCCTGTATTTGGATGTCGTCTGAATTTACTTTGCCCTTGTGACAAGTATAATTTCACTTGCAGGCTGATTAATGGAACCGGTTACAGTATCCTGCAGTACGAGAGTTTCACATCGCAACTTCAAAAAAATCGTTCGTCGCAGCGGACGACTACAGTCAAGTAACAACCGCCTACAATGTGAAAGGAATTTCATGGACTTCTTCGACCGACACCGTATCTCGTCGTTAATCTCGTTTTAATGCGGAATGCTCCAGCGGCTGTCGGAATTCGACTACAAAAAGGGACATACTTCCGACAATTACGACCCGAAGGATATTCAACTCTACTTTGCTGGCGAAGGACTCGTGCTGGGGATGTTTTTTTATTCATCGCGAACGTAATCGTGTAGCTTAGGATGCAGAGAATAAGTATGAGCGCAAAAATAGAACGTTGGACCCGCCCAGGCAAATTTTCCCCTTGTTTTAACCATTGAAAAAGGCCGTTTCAATTGGCTAAAGGTGGTTGTCTGGAACTGTGTAATGGACGAAAAGTTGTTCGAACGCTAGTTAAAAGTGAAGTAGTATAACCTCGGTCATGTATCCTATATATATAAAGTATCATGTATCCTATATATAATTTATCATAAATAACAGAGTCGAAATATATCTTTGCGTGTACGCAATAGGAATCTATATATAAATGATCATAAATAACAGAATCTAAATATATCTTTGCGTGTACGCAATAGGAATCTATTTAAAGTGCACATATATTAATTCAATCCAATAATTATATGAATCCATATACATGTATAAACAAATCAGGTAGCCTATAATCAATCTGTTACCTTTTTTCTTACCAATATCTGCAGTTATATATGAGTTAGTATATTGATTAATGAATCAGATATATAACATTTAGCATAAAAATCAACGAATCAATCAGCATAAACATTAATAATTTTATCAATTCATATATGAAATTTTTTTTATCAGTTAAAATATGATTTTTATCATGTTAATCTTCATTCTATGCAATTATCAGAGTACATTAGTATTTTCTGTAGCATAAGTATCTTAAAGAGATGAAGTGAAAAAACTGTATCATTATATATATCATGTGATCACTATTATTTACCAATATCATTGTTTTATATTTTATTACTTGAATCAATTCATGTACACCATGAATTTTTATTTACTAATATATATATATATTCACATAGTGTCTGTATCACACTCCTATAAGTCAAATGCAAGTCAAGTTTGAGTAATATTCAGTGTTGGTTTGGTAGCTGACCGAGCTAATGTAAGTGTTTACATAATAAAAATATGGAATGTTAGTCCATATATATAAAAATCTAAAACTAAAGAGGTCAACCAGATTGCTTGCAGGAATGTGATCAGACTAGAGACGCTAAAGATGACGTATACAATAAGTATGTAAGCTAAGATAACATGCCGTCACCTGTAGTCATTCAATTGTTTATAAACATTAGTCCAAGCTCCCTGCTTGAGACAACCACCGCCTACGTGATCTGTAGCGTGTCTCATTTTGATTGTGTGTTCGTATGAAACTATGTCATCTGATAGTATGTTCATATGTTCGAACTACTGTCTGTTCCTTCATAACTTGTAACAGAGATGGTAGACGAGCAGAACAGAGTTAGCTATCGTTATTAGAAGACCTGTACCTCTTTACCTAAGCTTTATCATGTAGAGGAATATGATTAGCCATCATCATTGGCAGAAGCGATCAAGCTATCGTCATAGAAGACTTGTACGATCATACCTGATCTTCATCATGTAAAACTTCAGAAGAATATACTATTTTTATACCTTGTGTTTTCTACAAGAACCTCACCGAACCATGAGTTTAACACATCGTCGTAAAGATAATACCGACTTCGTAAGTGATCTACAAAACCCCAGACACTCCATTGAAGATGGAAGTGCAATACCAACCGACTTAGCGTAAGTTTATCGCTAGTCTAACATTACCTCATAGGGCGCCTTATCATACAAGGCACAAGCCCTAATACACGAACTACCATTTATTACTGATTACTTTTCGTAAAGCCATTTGTATGTTTTTATTTATCTTGTACCTTTCTTATCTATTTCCATGAGAATGGTGTGGTAGTGGCAACTTTAGATTATTATTGGAGATATAAATATGGAAGGAAAAAACAGATCATAGTTTATTTAAAAGTAAGATCACTATATACATTATTTTATTATATATATCCAATAAAGTATGTACAATATATACAGAAATTTTACAGATTTTGAAGTAAATATTTGCAGTAACTATGAAAACCGCATAGACATACAAAATAAAAAACTGGTGGATAAATATATCAAAACTTATTAATTACAGGACTATATATACACACGTATAAGGATATTTCAGCTCACTCCCCATCACTGTCTAAAAACAGATCGTTCTCGTCATCACTGGCAACGTTGACAACGACTGGATCTATGCAATCCCGGATGTTGTCAGTAAGCCAGTATTCGTTCTCGAAAGCTTGACTTCGTTGGACAGCTCCTTCCCACACCTGTTTAGTGACAGCAACCCTTGCTTCCTCCAATCTGGCGTTTAGGTCTACCCTGGTGAAATGCCGTAACGATGAACGTAGTACATATGTAATAAATACATTATTGAATTACATAATCTGTAAATAAAAACCCATGACCTGAGGTCATGGCATTAGGAGGGTCCTACGTGACCAATGCAGATCTAGATTACGCTATGCGCTGTCTGCAGTAGCCTGGTTTAAATCTGTTACATTGTCATCGTTTTGCATTACTGATAACTTTGCACAACAACTTCCATGGGAAGCGGTTGACCTGTTAACCTACGCCGGAAACTTGTAACTTCCGAGCCGGCGAACTACGTATGTTTTTATATGAATCGCTGAGATAGCTAATGTTCCGCTATCGACGTGATGCTTTAGAATGGCAGTTCTGTGCCAGCGTTCAAACATATCGGTCTCCCGACCGAACTGCATCTCTTAGTATGGAGTTACAGAATAAAGTTGTTATACCTTTTTTCAACTTATCTGTTTGAATCCTCTCCTTTAGTTTAAGAAGAACCACTCTACTAAGATATCACATAGGAGATGGAAGAAACCAGAAATACTTACGAATGACAGTCGTAAGGAGAAACAAAAAGTCTTTCGCAAAAGCGAAGAGACCAATACTGGTGGGAGCTTTAGACGAAGAATAAGATTAACAAGACCCATATCAGCCGACCGAAGAACTACAATAACCAACTTCCACCTTCAAAATCAATACTAAACAGAGGAAACGGGATCTTCAATCAACGCAACATTTTATGAAGACGAAGATATGTCCTTCATCGAGAAGAATACAAGCATCAACATCGACGTTTGAGTGACTGTTGTCACTTATCTTCGAGAATCAACACCGGACGAGAGCAGCATCGAACATCAACAGAAAGAAGAAAACACATAAAGGAAACACAAAGGAAACAACGCGCGATCACTAGCAAGGACGCAAAGAGTAGGGCAAGAGGAAGTAATGCGAGGAAGGAGGCTGTAACGTCATCAATCTTGGACTTCTTCATGCATCGTGAGCCTGAGAGAAGACCGTGACGTCATCACGACTTCCGACGCGACGACGACAGGAACTGTGACGTCATCCCATGTCAACAATCCTTCACCATATAATCTTGAGCTAAGTACCATTTTATCTATTCAGGTTTTTTCCTCAGTGAAGTGTTGTTCATCAGGAGTTGATCGTCCAGTATTCTGGGGGTGAGTGGTTCGCCATCTTAATCTTCCTTCATTACAGAATCAATCTTCAACTACGAGTTCTCGCCCGCAGATTAATTTTTTTTCTTCTCGTTGTTGCTAATCGTTTCTTGCAGGAATTCTCCGTATAATATTTTTATCAAATTATCTGTATTTTTGTATCTTTTGGGGGATTTTCCTATTACTATAACACATTTATACAGTATATTGCATATGCGTTTACGTAGTGGTCGAGTGTACTCTTATAGATATTTTGATAGGACCGCAAGGAATAGAAGTGATAAGAAAAAAGTAAAAGTGAACATGGCAACTACTCCGGCTGGCAACCCCAATGTGGTGACTCTCGTGAGCGCGAGGTCAGCAATTGTCCCTTTTCAAGGTCGGGTCAATGGGTTCCTGCCTCAAAATGTTGAGGCATGGATCTCATCTGTAGACGCTCATTTAAATGCAAAAAGCATCACAGACCCAGCAGTACAATTACAGGAGGCCAAAAGCTTCATAGACTTTGCTAAAGGAGACGCAAGTGCTTATCTAAGGGGTGTTTCTTTCCAAGAGGCGACTACATGGGACGAGTTCAAAATCAGATTACGTGCTGTGTATGGGGGTGAAGAGGCTTTAGATGTAGTATTGGCATTGAGAAATATCCTTAACCAAGCCTCCATGACTCAGCTTAATGTTGTCGAGCGGGCGGCGCTAATTGCCGACCGGCTAAATGAATATCAAGTTAGTTTAAGTAACTCCGGGTGGGTTACGAGTGCCAAAATCGCTGTGAAAGATTTTATCCGTTTAATTTACCTTACGAGTATTACTGCAATGTTGCCTGAAGCGTTAGTGCGGTGTTTTGACAAAAATTGCAGCCCAACAGTACGGAATTAGATGTGTATAAACAAATCAAAAAACACATGTCTAAATGTACCAACCTAGATCCTTCGCTCATTCAAGTTTTTGCAAAAAATGAGAACAAGCCACAACAAGTAAACGTGGTACATAATAATAATCAAGTTGCAGGGATGGTTTGTTATAACTGTAAACGACCAGGTCACATGATTTCAGACTGTCGGACGCGTTTTTGTTCAATACATAATAGTTCCACTCATTCATATAATCGTTGCTACTCGAGGAATCAACAGCAGAATCCTACAAACACGCAACCAGTTGCCAGTGCAAATAAAAAGAAGGGTCCTCAGTACTATAAAAAGAAACAAGCAAACGGCAATGTTGCACAACAGCAGAAACAAACAAATCGTGCTTCAGGTACCTCTGTTCCTGGGCCGTCTAGCCAGAACTTGCAAGGTCAAGCGAATTTTCAAGGTGTGATAAACAAAGCAAATACCACGTAGTTCGCTCCAAGGGGGGAGAGGGCGATGTTGGGTCATCAATATCAACATCTTTTGTATCAAATAATCAGTTTAATCATTTATCAGATCATTGTGAGGCAATTGATTTTCCTATGAAACACACGGCCGAATCCAAAAAATCTGTGCAGGTTCCCGTAGATTTGCAACAAATTCATGCAATTATTAGTCAAGACGAGTTGCGACCAACCTTACATGCAGTAAATTTGGACCATATGTCATTCACTTTGTTCTTTGATTCTGGTAGTCCACGTAATATCATGGATTTAAGGACTCATCATTTACTCTTTTCAAACTTCCCTATAGAGAAGTCCGGAATAAGGCTCTCAGGCATAGGAAATAATGAATTAAATGTGGTAGGAGTAACTCATGTTCAGTACAAGGTCGGTAAGCGCACGTTTTCCGATACCTTTATCGTTGTACAAAACATTGATATGTATCCCGCAGTAATTATCGGATACCCGCCTATGGGCACTCAAAATATTATCTTAGCACCTGCAAAACACGGCGTGTATATCAAAGGAAAATTCTATAAGTCTTCTAATACCCTAAAATCAGTTTTAGATAATAAAGAGACAGACAGAGTAGTCACTTACATTGAAGAACCAATCACCGGTCTCATGAACCAAGAAATAATACATGCAGCCCAACAGAACTCTCGCTCGCCCGTAATATCAGCTTGCACGCAAACGCTCGAGCCAAACGTAACTTCGAACATATTAGTGCGTGTAAAGAAAACCTTGCCAGGATCTGAAACGTTAATCCTTTCCGAAACTCTGAAAACACACGGATTATCCGTCACACAAGCAGCCATTTATACAGTCGGCTCACAACAACAATGTCACATCGAAGTCTGTAATCATTTGAATACCACTTTAGTAATCCACAAAAATCAACATATCTTGGATGCGGAAGTTATAAACATCGCATTCTTACCGTAGCTGAGATAAATCACGCTCAATCAGTTGCGGATGAATCCCTTTTGCAATCTATAAAGAACAAAATCAATAAGGACATTCAAGAAGAAGAAATTCAGCAGAAATTTTTTAATCTTTTAACTGAATATCATGATGTTTTTTCCACTACGGATGGAACCTTAGGAAAAACGGATGTCATCGAGCATCAAATAAGGCTCAAGGACAAACAGAAAGTAATCTATGTACCTTCGTACCGACTTCCTATGAAATTTCAGAATGAGATAACAGAGGAAGTAGGTAAAATGCTAAAGAAGGAGTTATTAGGAAATCAAACAGCCCTTATAATTTTCCGTTAATAGTAGTACCGAAAAAAGATCGAACTTGGCGGATATGCGTCGATTTTCGTCGTTTAAATGAAGAAACAATCCCTGACCGATTCCCAGTACCATGTACTGATGATATCCTATCTCTACTAGGTCAGAACAAATATTTTCACCAGCTTGGACCCCCTACTAAAAGGATTTCATCAGATTCCGTTGGAACAAGAGAGTATCCCATACACTGCCTTCAGCACAGCCAGGGGACATTATGAATTTTTGCGTATGCCTTTTGGTTTACGTTGTGCTCCCATAACTTTTACTCGTATGATAAACATAGTGTTTGGAGACTTGTTAGGAGATATCCTACATGCCTACATGGACGACCTAGTAATCTTTTCCAATACATTAGAAGAACATCTACGTAAATTAGAGTTAGTGCTACAAAGACTAAGGCAGCATAATTTAAGGGTAAAGATAAGTAAGTGTGAATTTTTTAAAACAGAACTAGTCTATTTAGGTTTCACGGTTTCTAGTGAAGGTCTTAAAGTAGTCCATGATAAGGTATCGGCTATCCGTAACTTTCCGATACCTACTAACGTCAAGGGAATACAGCAATTTTTAGGGTGTAGCGGATACTATAGGAGGTTTATTAGGAACTACTCCATCATAGCCGCTCCCCTAACCGATCTTATAAAAAAGGGCGTAGATTTCATATGGTCTGAAATTCATCAACAGGCGTTCGATAAATTGAAAGATGAACTGTGTAGTTCTCCTATCTTGAAATTTCCTGACTTCGGTAAGGAATTCTTCATAGCAACAGACGCCTCAGACCTAGGAGTAGGTGGGGTATTGCTTCAACAATATGATAAACAGTTTTCCCCTATAGCTTTTTATTCACGTAAACTGAGACCTTCCGAAAGTAAATATGCAGTAATAGACAAGGAAGGGCTCGCTATTGTTAATTCACTCGTGCATTTTAAATTTATTAATATACGGTTATCCCGTCAAGGTTCTCACTGATCATAAGCCCCCTAACCGACTTCTTTAAAGGCTTTAGTCACAGCCCTAAGCGAACTCGGTGGCACATGATCATCCAGGACTTTGGCGCGAGGATCGGGTATTTACCTGGGAAAGCAAATATCATTGCTGACGCATTATCACGCAACCCCTCTTCATCTTGTACCGAGCCATTAGCTGAATTAATAGATATCTCAACCTCCACGCCCATTGTTAAAACTATATCTGAACAGGAAGATCTGGGCTGGAGTGCTGAACTATTACAGACAGAACAAAGAAAAGATCCGCAAATAGAAAAAATCATCATTGCGTTAAACGGAAATTTGAAGGAAAAGGAATATATAAAGTATAAGCAGCAGAATTATATCATCAAAGATAATATCCTGTGTAGATCCGTGACGAGGAAAACCCGCAACACACCACAGTTGAATAACAACCAGGTGGTGGTACCTATCTCACTCATACCCACTGTTTTAAAATGGTTGCATGAAAATCCACTGCATGGACACCCGGGTTATTCCTTAATGTCACAGAAAGCCAAATCCTTATTTTATTGGCATACGATATAAAAAGCACATAGCAAATTGTCGCACTTGTCAAATTCACAAAGGGCACACGAAGACACCTGTCAGCCTAGGGGCTTACCCCGTGCCAAATCAACCCTTTGAAAGAGTACATTTAGATTTATTAACAGGATTTTACGAGTCAGACAGAGGAAATAAGCACCTCCTAGTAATCATAGATGCTTTGACTCGATATACAGAACTGATAGCGCTTAAAACAAAAACCGCAGTCGAGTGCGCTAGAAAGTTTTACGAGTGCTACATTTGCAAACATGGAATTCCACACACCATTATATCAGACTCGGGCGGGGAGTTCAATAATCATTTCCTTAAATCCTTGTGCGAATTCCTTTGTATAAAGAAAATCAATACCATGATCTATCACCCAGAGTCTAATGGGCTAGTGGAAAGGGCAAATCGTAAGGTTTTAAACATTTTAAGGGTCACCTTAGGGGGGGCAGACCCCAACTGGGACATTGTCATACCTGCGGTACTAAGCACACTTAATCACTCGTATCATGTGTCTATTAAAATGACACCGCACGAGGCACTGTACGGTATCCCAGCTAGAACACCTTTCCATGTACTAACGCCTACAACTAATTTATCAAATCCTCTAAAGGATGTTATGGATGCAAGCATAAGTCGATATAATATACTTCGTAAGAATCTAGAAGAAGCACAAATAATAATGAAAAAAAATCATGATAAAATAGCTAACCCAACTAGAACATATGCCGTGGGCGATCAGGTATACATACAAGTATACGTACGTAAAGGTTTAAATTATAAACTGACACCTAAGTTTGAAGGCCCGTTTAACATTTTAGAAATATTAATGGCCAATAGATTTAGGGTTCAAAATGTATCCAAACCCAATGATGTGAGAATAGTTCCATTGGCACATATCAGAATATAAAGAAAGGTAGATGGAGTGAGGGAAAAAATGGTTGTATTTATGAAACTTGTATAATAATATATATATCTATATATATATATTATATATATATATATAATATATAGATATATATATATATATATATATATATATATATATATATATATATTAATCATATTTGGGTGTAAACCTATTCCTTTACACGAGTTATTACATATATTTTACTCATTGCAGGTTTTCAAAAATGAATCTGTTATTGTTAGGAGTGATATTGTGTGTTCAGACATCTTTGTTGTATGGAAAGAGCGCTAGGACGAAAGAAATAGAATTTAATCATGGCTCGATTATCGAGAGAACAGACGACATTTTTATAGTGTCAAGTAATATAGTCATAGAAGTGGATATGCAGGCCATATTTTTGCCTGAAGATGACGTCCTTAACTTAAAGAATGACCTGATGAGGTTTGCTATTTCGCTTAAGGAAATGCACCAACGTAATTTTCATGCTAACTCAGAGATTTCGCTAGCTCAAACCCTAAGCGTCGCGGAAATGTTGTCTTATGACATACAAAATAAAACCGCCGAGGCAGAGGAACTTGCTCGTGACCTGCTGATGTGGTCTGTGCGGCACAATAATCTCGAATGACGCAACCTGCTTATTCTGGCTGGACTAAACATCTTAGGATCTGTTTGCGAATCTAGGCTTAGGAATTTCAAATCGCCCTAAGATAAATAATCAAAATAAAAGAATTGAGTTTTTTGCAACACAAAACCGAATTAGCTTTGTCTGAACTTCGCAGTCAGTTATCTTCAATCAATCAAATAATGAGTATAGTAAACGAACATTCAAATAATATCGATCAGGTCATGGAAGTTCAACATTTGCTGGCTACATTAGCTTACTATAGTTCGAAAATAGATCATATCCGTGTGAAATATCACATTGTATTGAGAAATCAAAAGATTATGTAGAAGCTATTACGTTAGCGACAAAGGGTGTGTTATCTCCACACCTCATGCCTATTAAAGATCTGACGTTAACTTTGGAAAACGGACGGGAGAAACTAGGTTATATTCCTTTATTAGACGCCCATAAAGTAGAATTCTATTATAGCCTAATATCAGTCAGCGTTGAAAATTATAGGATTATGATCACACATAACCTTTTGATTCTTCCGATGCTTGGCAATCATACAAAATAGCACCGTTTCCTACTTTCATGACGCATAACTCAAGTCCAGTAATATCCAATTTGACGGGGCATGTTCTGATTTCTTCTGATAGGAAATCATTTACAGTCATTAAAGACTTAGATAAACTCACTCACTGTTCAGAAGCCATGAATAATAAAATTTGTACAGCTGACTCTTTTGAATTCTATCCTATATCAACGGATTCATGTGAGTTAGGCATAGTGCTAAACGGCTCTCTCTCTCATACAAGCGAAGGTTGTCTGGGGAAACTTTATCCCTTTTACAGTAATAAATTCAATTACAGAATGAATAATGGTTCCTGGATCCGTTACGACAAAGCCGGATTCCACGTCGTATGCCCAGATGGGACCACCGCCCATTCCCCAATCTTTGTAGCAGCTGATGGTGTACAAAGGGACATCTACAAACTACACCGTCAGAGGGGTCAACACGATAATACGTGAGAAGGTGTATTTTGCGAACTATACTTGGGCGTCTACAATTATCCCATCTCTACCTCTCCCATACAACACGCGGGTGGCTCATCGTTTGACACAATGATGAACCACGCGTCACCGACTTATGCAGGTGGAGAAAATCTTCGTTACTACATTCTGCTGGCCGTGTTCAGCGTGACGGCCATATTGGTTATCGCCATCAGCATCTTTGCTTGGCGTAGGCTGAGGCGTAAACAGAAGGATCTCCAAGGAAACGTATTGTCCCGTCTAGATGACGTACCCGTTAAACTCAAGTCGTTTGAGTTTAGGGCCGCCTGAAAACTGGCCATTTCATGTTGTGCCTAGGGAAATTGTCTGGAATTGTGTTGTGTGTGAAAAGCGGTCTGTATGCTGGCAAAACTGTAGGACAAGAAAGACTCACGCCTTTGCATTTGAACAGTTAAAGTATCTCCCGGGCACCTAATAAAATATTATAGCCCAATATTATGCATTAATATACTCCTAAAGGTATTTTTCGGGCACCTAATAAAATATACCAGCCCTATACATTGCATTTGTGCACAATTACACAATTATACTATTATACAATTGTACAATTATATTTACCTATTACAAAGAGTGACAAGTACTCTTTAACAATTATCCATGATCATGCCATAATATATCAGTAACCACTATTCTTAATCAGGTTACCTATTATCATATTAATCATGTATACATGTTAATCTTTTGATTTTTACCTTTTTATTATTTTTGGGTACCTAATCATTATTATTACCAAACATGGATCTAGATTTTCCATGCATTTATCTTTGTTTATGAATATGTCAAAAAGGGTATGTAACAGAACCTTTTTATGCATTTAATCACTTATTATGTTTATACCTAAACATATGTTACGAGCACGCTCCTAAGAAACAATGTTTAAAGTAACTTTTGTTATTCAAGGCTTGAATGGTAGCAGACCGAGCCTAATGTAATAAATACATTATTGAATTACATAATCTGTAAATAAAAACCCATGACCTGAGGTCATGGCATTAGGAGGGTCCTACGTGACCAATGCAGATCTAGATTACGCTATGCGCTGTCTGCAGTAGCCTGGTTTAAATCTGTTACATTGTCATCGTTTTGCATTACTGATAACTTTGCACAACAACTTCCATGGGAAGCGGTTGACCTGTTAACCTACGCCGGAAACTTGTAACTTCCGAGCTGGCAAACTACGTATGTTTTTATATGAATCGCTGAGATAGCTAGTGTTCCGCTATCGACATGATGCTTTAGAATGGCAGTTCTGTGCCAGCGTTCAAACATATCGGTCTCCCGACCGAACTGCATCTCTTAGTATGGAGTTACAGAATAAAGTTGTTATACCTTTTTTCAACTTATCTGTTTGAATCCTCTCCTTTAGTTTAAGAAGAACCACTCTACTAAGATATCACTAGGAGATGGAAGGAACCAGAAATACTTACGAATGACAGTCGTAAGGAGAAACAAAAAGTCTTTCGCAAAAGCGAAGAGACTAATACATATAGCTTCACATGCGCCCATACCTGCTCGATGGCATTGAGTTCAGGATGGGCGGGTGGAAGCCGGACGACAATATAAACACACCTGAACAGCTTGTAACTACTTGCCCCCTCTAATTTCAGCGGGTATATTTTCCAGTATATATATACTCTAAATAAACCAAGAGGTCATAATAATCTCCCAAAACAATGAAACACAAATAAACTTTATTGCATAAACTAATTTGGATACATAAAACAATAATCCATAAAGTGATTTAAAAATGTAAAACACTATACGTCATAATCGTAGTACGGTACAATTTCATTCATATTTTGTTAACAGGGAGAGAAAGAAGTGGGCAGGCCGTCTTTCCTAACGGTGTCCGAAAGTCTCAGTCAAATGCAAAGAAAATTGGAAATGTTCAAGAGTAAAATGCCATTATTAATAATTTTAAATACTTAGTTATATTGCCATACATTAGCGGAAGGTCTAAAACATGTTGGGCCAAAATTTCAAGAAGATACAGTTGATATTTAAAAAGATATTTGAGAAAACCTATGCATCGCAGGCCTTGAAATGGTCAGTAGTGAGATATCTCTGTCTGAAAATTCTCGCAACGGCAAAAGGCGATGCAGTAGAGATGGTCATGCACGTATGCGAGAATTCTAGCCAACCAGAGACCTAAGTCGGTGATTGCCGGGCAGAGATTCGATTCGGTAGTCAATCATCGCAGAGGATGAGAGACAATAGCCGACCGAACTATCTCGGAGAGCCAGCTGGTACTGGGCTGTGGCAGGTAGGGCTGGCAGGCAGCCCATACACCGCTAGCTCTCGTTCCCTTGTCATCCTGAGTTGCCAGGTAATCCATTCCAAGAAGGAATGCGTTCGGCTAGAACCATCGAGCGCAAGAAAATATGCTTGAGCATTTGCATTTTAACCAAGATGGATTACGGTGAATGCAAACTCTGTGGTGTTGTTGTTGTAACAATACCACAAGTATCTCAAAATCGAAACTGGTAACTCTTGGGAGGCTTGCAAGGCAGTCCCGAGTTGTAGTTCAATTAAGAAGATACTATTCGTCTCGGTCACAACCCGTAGAGTTAACTACAGTATGTGCCTACACAGACAATTCAACTGATAACAGAAGCATGTCGCGAGGGAAATATACGTAGTATATTTGTAGGTCCCTGTACATAGACCTCCAGCCTAAATTCTCTTCCATTCAAGGAACAAGAATAAGGACTGGAAGCCGACCTCCTTCATTCTCTAATGAAGAGAGCGATGGTGAAGTTTTCCTGAAAGAAGACTTCTACGGTGATAACAGGATACTGAAGACGATAGTTCAAGCCGAACTGGATGTTCCCACCCGTTCTTCTCTATCCCGGGGTTGACCGCCTACTGAGGCGACAGACTGACAGGTCCATCCAGGTTGAGCCCCTCCCAAGATATTCTTCCTTCAGCAGCAGTACTTCCTTCGAACGCTAGAAATTCCAGGAATTCGAGCATTCGGCGAGATCTCCGATTATCGTAGTAACAATTATCCGAGATTCTTGTCTCACCCACTCTGGACCGTGGTTTTGCCCAAGTGTTTGCAGATAGTAGAAGACCCAAACACTTGGAGAGTGCTAGAAACTCTAAAGAATTTTAAGCGCTCTGTGAAACCCCCCTCCAAATTTCGTCAGACGATCATCGGGTGGTGGTCCTCCCAATTCCCGTAGAAATCAAGGATTGGGCAAGATCCTTCCTCAACGATGGGGACTTACGTCTGGTAGGACCCGAAGGTCCCTCCAGGAATGCAGTCCCTGACACGGAATCCTACGGAGAACGCTCTGCAGGATCCCTCCCCTTCCCGTCGCAGCCATAATAAGAGAGGGAATGGGGAAGGAAGACTGGACGCTCTCGCTAGCCTTGTCAGCGGAACTAGCAGTTGGAGAAGCAAGTTACGGGCAGCCATCAACATGCGGTGATGGCCGCTCCGAGTCAAGGAAAACGTTACCGTTTGGAGAAAACTTTTTCCCGAGGAGGGTTACGAAACTCGCACTGTAGGCTAAACGTCTGCCACCACCGTGCCGTCGTCTGGGTGGTGCTGAGCGTGCACCTGACAGGAGAGAGCCGATACCATCCTCCAACGCGTCCCAGTCCTCGTCGAGGTCGAAATCTCTCAAGAGGACCGAAGGGGGAGCCCACACTGGTCTCTGCGTGCGTAGTCCAGAGGGACCGTCATGTGAACAGCGGTGATGGTCGCTCCAAGAGTCTAGGAAGCGTCATCGTCCTCGCCAGCCCCCACAATCTCCTCCAACCACTTGAGCGAGGATCTGTTGGTCCCAAGACCGAACCAGGCTCGTGGCCGGACTGTAAGAAGTGCATTCATCATGGTCACTCCTGTTTGCCTCGTTCCTCCTGGTGTAAACTGAGGAGGTTGAAGGGACAGGTGAGGGAGACCTGATGCTCCTACTCTGCCTACTAGCAGAACCAGTAGGCTGGGAGGACTGCAGGCGATCGCCAACCCACGGTGGTGATCGAGCTGTAGGTCTGGACCAGGGGTCTCCTTGCGGAGAAGTGCTGGACAAAGGACGGAGCATCAAGGGAGCTGCTACGAGCACTCCTACCCTGCCTACCAGCAGAATCGGTAGGCTGGGAGGACTGCAGGCGATCGCCAACCCACGGTGGTGATCGAGCTGCAGGTCTGGACCAGCTTGTCTCCTTGTGGAGATGCGCTGGACAAACGACAGAGCGTCAGTCTCATGCGTCAGGGGAGCTGCTACGAGCGCTCCTACCCTGCCTACCAGCAGAACTGGTAGGCTGGGAGGACTGCAGGCAATCACCAACCCATGGCGGCGATCGAGCAGCAGGTCTGGACAAGCTGTCTTCTTACGGAGAAGCGCTGGACCGAGGACAGTAGCGTCGGTCTCGTGCATCAGGGGAGCTGCTACCAGTCGTGCAAGCTGTCCGGTCCCGGTGGGAGCGACGGTCGGGTGACTGGTAGTGTCCACTAACGCGATGAGAGCGAGCACCGTCCTCTTGATGCGCCCAGGGGAGGCTGGACCAAGTCCAGGCGAGGCTGGACCAGGTCCAGGTGAGGTTGGGCTGGACCCAGTGACCAGAGGGGGACCTCTTCCCAGACTCGCTACGTGAACGGTCTGGTGGGAACGTCATGTCAACCCTGGGTACTGGGCGGTTGCTGCGAGAATGATCGCCGGTCTGGCAAGAGTCACCTGAGCGATTCTTACCATCCTTCTGCTCCGTGCCTGGGTTCTGACATGGTGAGCATACTCAGCAGTCTGGACCTTGGCTGCACGGTCACCTGTAGTTGACCGTACACTCAGTGACAGTCGCAAGCGAGCGGCCAAGATGGTTCCCGGTCCGAAGGTGGAACCTCTGGAGCCAGGAGCAGAGAGACGGGCCCCGTTCCCGGAGGAACGGGAAGACCAGCGGAAGACCCACCTGTCTCACTGGAGCGAGACAGACCCTCAGAAGTCTCTGTGTGAGACTTTTTTTTTTGGGGGGCCCCCTTCTTCTTCCTCGGCTGGGAGGGCCTTGGAAGTTGAAGGGGAAGAGGTGGTAGAAGACGACGACGACACCTTCCTCTTCTTCCTGGACTTCCTCTTCACCAGTTTCCTCAGGACAACTGACAGGTCCTCCATCCAGGACGGAGTTGAGGCAGTTGCGGTAGCAACATGGCCCAACTGCACCTGTCTGGAGGGACCTGTGGGAGCAGCAGTGGAGAGAACGCTTCCTCGAGGAGGGTTACGAAACTCTTACCTGGCAGGTGAAGCGTCTGCCACCACCGAGACTGGTCGGTCATGCGAAAGCGACCGTCGTCTGGGTGGGGCTGAGTGTGCACCTGACAGGAGACAGCCAATACTGTCCTCCGACTCTTCCAAGTCCTCGTTGAGGCCGAAACCTCTCGGAAAAAAAAGAATAATTAAAAGAGGGCTGGATGGGCCGCCTCCACTGGTCTCTGCGTACACGAAACTGTGGGAACATCATGTCAACCCTGGGTACCAGACGATCGCTGCAAGAGCAATTGCCGGTCTGGTGAGAGTCACCTTAGCAACTCTTACCATCTTTCCGCTCCGTGCCTGGGCCCTGACACGGTGAGTGTACTCAGCAGTCTGGACCTTGGCTGCACGGTCACCTGTAGGTGACCGTACACTCGGTGACGCTCGCAAGCGAGTGGCCGAGATAGTTCCCAGTCCGGAGGTGGAACCTCTGGAGCCGGGAGAGGAGGTACCAGCGGTGGCTGGTACCTCCATGGTCCCCGTCTTCTTCCCTGAGGAAGGAGAGATGGCCCCATTCCCAGAGGAATGGGAGGAGGACCAGCGGAAAACCCACCTGTCTCACCGGAGCGAGACAGACACTTAGAAGTCCCCTGACGAGACTTCTTAGGGGGGCAGACCACCTTCTCTTCTACGGCAAAGCCTTAAAAGTCGAAGGGGTGTAGGCATGAAAGTATGATGATCTCGAAGAGGAGGATGACGACACTTGATGAGCTCACTTCCTCTTCGATTCCTCCAAATTCTGCCAGACTTCTACTATCAGGAGTAGATAAACATAACTCCAGGGTAGTAGTGGTAAATGAATATGATTATCAGCAGGGGATCAGTACACACACTCGAAGATTAGTATCGCAACATGCTACGAGTCACAGGTACAATTCCAAGGTTAGGATAACCAATAAGAAGAGCTATCCAACCAATACTGCTGTAAACACAATCACCACTGTTAGTATGTAAAATAAGGAAAAAATGATTAAAGTAATGAGGATACTCCTCACGCATCCAAGGGCACCACCCTCCGAAGTGAGAGGAGGTCCCCCAAACATCAACATCACACGCCCATTCTTCTACCTTCTTCTGATAGTAAGTGAAAGGATGAAGGAGAAGAGAAATTACCATAAGAACAAAACCAGGACAAACCTTTGAAGTTCCCCTCGGTAATTCCCAAGCATAAGCATAATTTTCGGATGAATACATGTCTCGTTACAGGACCAATATCACTCACGTTGAATACATGTCTCATCCTCACGTTATATACATATCTCGTCCTCATGCAGGTCTGGACCAGTGTTAAAGGGCGAAAGAATGTAAATATGTTGGCATACCTTTGCCGCCGACTCTTAACACAAGTAGAGGGGTGGCTATAAATACTATCACAAAAAGTGGGTTTGTATATTAATTGAAAAACAAGGACAAACCTTTGTTTAGTATTAATATCAAACACTGTATATACATATTTAGGTATTTTTACAGAAGCAATCTGCGGTGGCCTAGACTATGGCAATTGACGTTTCCCTATGTTATTTTACTTGCTGCACAAGATTTGAAAGTAATATCCATTTGGACGACTGTAACTAAGCAGTAATTCACCTTTGAAGACTACATGACAGTCAACGAATCGACGTACCGAGTCCAAAAGTAAATTAAAGTTTAGTTCCAGTAGAATGAAAAAAATATTCCCTTCAACTCAAGTAAAGCAAGTAAAAATAACACAGGAAAACGTCAATTGCCATAGTCTAGGTTTCCGTGGACTAGTTCTATAGATCGATCTATCAAGTATTCGATTCGGGCAGAGAAATGTAAACATAACCGCCATGTTTGAACTCCTCAACCACCACGGAGTCATATGTTCATTAAGGGGAAGATGGCGCACTCGGGGCTTGGGGAGCGGTGAGAAGGAAGGTACGAGTTGCCTAAGTGACTAGTAGCACCCCATGGAATAGTAATATAGGCTTTAACCTAACTTTCGGCAAAAATCTAACACTCACCTTTCTATAGAATAATAATTAAGAATAATTTTTTAACCTTACCTTAAAGGGGTGGAGGGTATAGAGCAGCAGCTGCCTTTATGAAGGCGTGGAGTCGGGTCTTGGGGTCTTGAAAATGTAACTTGAAATACGCAACAGCCAAGTACCCGACGAAGTTGTACATACGCTGCCCGTATCTCAGAGTGGACTCCTGGAGTTCCCTCCACCTCCTCTCTATTGTATTAGTATGGGCACCGGTTACTGGGTCCACAAAGTTGATCAAGTGGTTGACTGTCAAATGGACGTACCCTTTGTCTCCCAGGCAGTCATAAGCCCACCAACAGTCGGAAATAATAGTGGTCCCCGGCACAATGTATTCCTTGATAACTGCAAGCAGAGTCCCACTGGTCCTATCGGGAACAGGAACAACGAAGAACTTTCGGGTCTGCCTACAGATACCACCGAACACCCACTGTCCTTCGATGACGTGACCTACGTTGTATTTCCGCCTTCCAAATTTCGCCTCATCGATTTCAACAGTTGTGCCGGGCCCACCAATTTGTTTCTTCTGTTGGATGCACCAATTAACTATGACCTGAAATAAAAAGTAGTGTTAGGGAAGGAAATTAAGCAGGGAAAATTACATAATAATACAAGAACAGTTGGTATATGAGAGAGAGAGAGAGAGAGAGAGAGAGAGAGAGAGAGAGAGAGAGAGAGAGAGAGAGAAACATACATACTTCGCGGGAGAAGTTAGCCCAATCATTAATGGTTGTGTCCGACAGTCCAAGTTCTGTCCTCTCAACCTTGTAAGAAAAAAAAGTACTTGCATACAGGTATGCAAAGAACAGAACGGTCTCGACATCAAGGTGGGACCCAGAAAACCAAGTGCCATTAAATAATGAGAAGTAGTACGAACAACGCTTCTTCGCCTTCTTACTGTAAGGCCTATAAGACCGGTCACACCTAAGAGAAAATGTGGAAAGAAAAATACCAATTACAAACCTCAAAACCTGAAAATATGGAGTAGGCCATAAATGGTATAGATGAAATCTAATATTTACACTAATCTAGGGGCAAAATATATTACAGTTACATGTAGAAACTAACAAACAACGTGTAAGGAATTTACCTGAAGCACTTCTTCTGCAAATCTAGACGGCACTCGTTCCCACAATGGGGGCAAAAGACCTGCTTTCTCAGGAGGCCGTGGTCCTGGTATAACTCGATGAGCCGGTCATAATTGCCTGAGTAATAGGCAGAATTCTTTGTAACTTAAGTAACAATTGTTACATGCAGCTGGCAGATGGCAGAGTCTCCCTACTGATGGGCTCGAATGAGCGCGAAGTTGATGCACTAGATGCAGCCATGACGACAGTTTCAACAATGATGTCGTTGTACGGTTAGGAGGTGAAAGCAGGCCGGAGCATAGAAAACAGGGTAGGAGAGATGGGGTGAGGTAGTAAAAATGCTTTGATGCTATTGGTTGAGGGGGTGTGGGGCTGAGGTAAACAAACAAGTAGTTAACAAAATAAGATTGGCAGTGTTAAGGGTAATAAAAGAAAAATGGTTGGTTAAGGAGTTAACGGTAAATGCTTAATAGGTTCGAAATATGAATAAATACAAATACATATATATAACGGGCCTAGAGAAGGGTGGGATTTAAGTTCTGAATGGTAAATGTGTAATAGGTCCCAAATATGAATTAATAAATACATAAATACAAAATTAAAGATAGATTGACATATAACCAAACTAATTTAACTTAACCTAGGGCATGTTGCCTGACCAGGGGAGCTTCCCTAACCAACCTAACCTAACCTAGTAGGGCATGTTGCCTGACCAGGGGGCTTCGCCCCTGTACCCCCCCTTGAAGAACTAACCTAACCTAACCTAGTAGGGCATGTAACCTAACCTAGTAGGGCATGTTGCTGGACCAGGGGGCTTCACCCCCATGCCCCCCCTTGAAGAACTAACCTAAACTGGTAGGGCATGTAACCTAACCTAACCTAGTAGGCATGTTGCCTGATCGGGTGAAGAAGTAACCTAACCTAACCTAGTTGGGCATGTTGCCTGACCAGCCTACCTAACCTAACCTAGTAGGGCATGTTGCCTGACCGGGGGCCTTCGCCCACGTGTACCCCCCCTTGAAGAAGTAACCTAACCTAACCTAGTAGGGCATGTTGCCTGACCAGGGGGCTTCACCCCCTTGAAGAACTAACCTAACCTAACCTAACCTAATAGGGCATGTAACCTAACCTAACCTAGTAGGCTTTGCCCCCCCTTGAAGAAGTAACCTAACCTAACCTAGTAGGGCACGTTGCCTGACCGGGGAGGCGAAGTAACCTAACCTAACCTAGTAGGGCATGTTGCCTGACCGAATCCCCCTTGAAGAACTAACCTAACCTAACCTAACCTAGTAGGGCATGTTGCCTGACTGGGGGGTCTTTGCCCCCCCATACCCCCCTTGAAGAAAGACAAACTAGAAGGTAAACTAACATATAACTAACCTAACCTAGTAGGGCATGTTGGCTGACCGGGGAGGCTTCGCCCCACCGTACCCCCCCTTGAAGATAGCCAACCTAGCCTGACCGGGTAACCTCCTTCAAGAGAGTAAAACTAGAAGGTAAACTAACATATAACAAACCTAACTTTTATGGGTGAGAAAGGATTGTAAAATGTTAAAAGTAATCATACACAGCTGGATAATAGAAAGGAAACTGGAAGGAAGGTGTAAACTGTAATGTGTGTAAAACGATATATTGGAATATAATTAAATGTAGGTGTTATAATAATAATGTCAAATTTTAATCCAGGTATTGCTATGGGTTAGAAATGCATTATAAATGGCGAAACGCAAACAGTCAGACGTGAATACTGGAAAGGGAAGCGAGTGAGCTGTGTATAAATCATAATGTGTGTAAAACGATATATTGAAATATAATTAAATGTAGGTGTTATAATAATAATGTCAAATTTTAATCCAGGTATTGCTATGGGTTAGAAATGCATTATAAATGGCGAAACACAAACAGTCAGACGTGAATACTGGAAAGGGAAGGGAGTGAGCTGTGTATAAATCATTTATAAAGGATGTATGTAATATCCCAAGCAACTTGCAATTTCACGTAACCGATAGGAAGGTAGGTATTGAATCGTCCTAAAACTTACTTCTAGTATCAACGCATAGGCATTTTTAGGTGTCTGCCCTCAATTATAACTTAACATTTCAAAGTATATATGGTAAAATTATTAGGTGAGAATATGTCAAAACAGGTATTATACAAATACTATGATAAAGGAAAAGGAATAAACACTAGAATTCATATAAGATGTTTAAAAAACAAATTAGGAAAATGATTTTATGTAACTTAAGGGGGCCGGCCGGAACCTCTATATGGAGGTAGGGCGAAAAATGCAGTCATGAAAAAATTTATGGAGCTTCATATGGCAATTGAGAATACGTATACGAAATTAATATTTCGTCAAAATTCCTCTTACTTTCGTAGTTACAGGGTAATTAGTTAACGTAACTCAATAAGCCTAAAACATTGATCCTTACAAGAAAATGCAATATTTCTTCTATTATCGTAAATTTTGATAATTATTGTCAAAGAAATTGGGAGAAATGGCATCTGTAGAGATTCCGTGGCTCGCATAAGCGAGTATCTGGTTCAATCATGAATCAGTTAGACCATAGACTTCAAGTAGGTTACATGTTCGAGTTTCACTTCGTGACATTCGCTTGTTCTTTTACGTATGTTTCGGCAAGAAGTTCATCATGCCAATGAGGAAAAGACAAGGAAAACATCTCGCTAACATACAGACAAAGAAAAATCGCTCAAGTATTATTACAGAATATCATAATATACGCGTAGTTAGTGAAGAGAGAGGGGTGAGGATTGCTTAGTAACGCCCCCTTCTTGCCTGACAGCACACGTCACACTGTGCCCAAGGCTACGATTTTTGAGCAAAGAGATCTTCATTTATGATAAATAACAAAGTTTTGGTTTTTTAATACCCAAAATGGAATATGAAATTCATAATAATCATGATTTATTAAATTGTCTATAAAAAAAAGTGTACGCCTTCGAGTTTCACCTCTTGACATTCTCTTGCAATTACGTTTGTTTATCTTTGTTTCGGGCAAGAATTTCATCATGCCAAAGAGGAAAATACAAGGAAAACATCTCGCTAACACACAGAAGAAGAAAATTCGCTGTAATAAGCAGAGTTAGTGAAGGGGGGAGAGAGAGAATTGCGTAGAAAGGAGTGCCCCATCTTGCCTCAAGCAGTGCCCCAGGCTGCGATATATGAGCAAAGGGATCATCATTTATGATTAAATTATGATAAATAAAATAGTTTTGGTTATTATACACAAAAAAAGAAATATACATTCATAATAATCATTATTTATTAATATTGTCTTTATAGAAATACGAAGGAAAACTTTGAACGCCCGTATCTCAAAACTATACTTATTGACCTTCAAAATCTATCTTCTCACTTAGTTTTAAAGCTATAACATTGAAATTTGGTATATAACTCAGAAAGACATAATAGAACAATCAAATAGAGCCCTTTTTTCCAATTTTTGTTTCGTATTTTTTTATAAATTTTTTTCTCCTGATTTATAGGGTTTATTTTTTGACCATATTGAAAAATTCATATGCTAGCAAAAAAATGACTTTAGAAAAAAACTCTCCATTCGATTGGAGGTCTACATCAGGTCTATATATGGTAGTAATCCCAGGTCTTAATATTAAATATCAAGGGAGGAGATAGAATTTGAAAAGTGGTTATTTTCGGGATAAATCGCCCTGGCGTCACAAAACCGAAGGTCAGAGGCGAAAATCATATCATATACGGTTTGGAGATGTCCCAAGTCACCTTATTAAGTGGTATGAATATCAAAGTCCTGTCCTTAAAAAAGGGCATTAGCCGGCCGGCCCCCTTAATGTATGATTACCCCCCAATTCTTCACTCGGTCTGATAGCAATGTAGGGTCATTTTTTTCCTCACTAAGGAATCTGAGTTTAGAACAAAAGCTCCCTTACACGTAGCGCATGCGTAGTAGGATTCGATGTTGTAATAGTAGTAGTAGTAGGTGTGATATGGATGTGAAACGGCTCCATTATCGGCAATTTTGTTATCTCATATTTTCGACTGTATTTCGTGTTTTCAAAAGTCATAAATGTTGGGAAATACCACAATAACACGGCAAAACCTTCCCCCAAGTGGTTTCTCCCCACCCAAAACCCCGGTTCCCACTGTGGGTCCCCCTTACCGTAGGGCAGAGTAGAACGGCAAAATTCTCCCCAAGCTAGCCTACCTTAAACTGTACAATGTAAATAAGCACATTGAATTATAGGTCCGTATAACTGTGGATTATTACATTGCTTTATATATGTACCTCCTAGTAATAATTGTACTTGAAGATGTTCAAATAGCTTTCATGTCATGGTTCAGATACCTTGATTTAGTTCTATAAAGTACATAGTGTCCCCTCCCCTGAATCGCAACTGTATAAATATGAATTCATGCAGATTGTAATTGAATTTATATTGTAATTAAACAAATAGTTTCTCTTATAAGATCTGTGAGTAGCCCCAAATATACCTTAATTAAAAATGTCTGCAGGTCAGTGCAGGAAGCCTGTCGTTAAGAAATGTGACATGTGAGATTCAGAAATGATTTTGTGAATTTTGTTTTTAAGATTTCCTGACAAGAACAAAGAGCAAGACCACTACCTTACTTGGGTTAGAAACTGCAGAAGGGATAAAAAGCCAAACTGTGGATCACACTTATTGCAGCAACCAATTAGGAGCACTTCATAAATTACGAAACTCCTTAAAGGAGATTCTGAAACAGACTTTCATTATATTTTAGTAATACTGACAGATGGTATTTAATTTTTTTTTTATAATTATATGTTTAACAAATATCACAAACTCAACCCTTGTTTGTACGTGAATATTTTCTGCTATAAGTATTACATGACATAGAATAATATGACAAACATCGCTTTTCTGGACTTTGAAAAATATTACAAATCAAATCAATCCTCTTCTAATCTTAGGCATAGTCTACTTTGTGTATTATTATGATAATCTCAAAGAAAAATACCGCAGACACGCACACACACACACTCTCTCTCTCTCTCTGATAAGTTGCATGTATATATATATATATATATATATATATATATATATATATATATATATAAAATATAAATTATATATATTCTGATAAGTTATGTTTGTATATATATATATATATATATATATATATATATATATATATATATATATATATATATATATAGTTATATAATATTATATATATATATATATATATATATATATATATATATATATATATATATAGATGAGAGAATCATAAAAAAAAATCCGTAACTGAAGGCATTATACACGAAAAAAAGTAATAGTAAAAACATTAGATTTCCTGGTCCAAACGGAGTGATTTCACATATATACCACTACACTGTTTTTCTGCGCTAACATACAATCCATCTCTCTCTATTCCTTAATACCCTAAGATTACGCTTGTCAATGCAAAGCCTCAAATGTAAATGAAGGAAAAAAGGAAGAATTTCCGACTTTCGGGGCAGGATGAGAGAGAGATATTATTTCAGCAATTTATAACACCAAGAGACCCAAGACATTATCCAAATCTTTCAAAATACTTCCCGATATATTTTGACAAATCGAAATATCTCTCGTGATAAATAGCAACTCAATGAAGAATCGAGAAAGAGGAATGTGTGTAAGAACTGAGTATGGCCTCTGCAGACATGGATTCCAGTTTGAAGAAAATATGGCCTTTTCTGGCCTCGGCAGCAACTGTTGTTCGGGTGGGTCCTGGTTCGGACGTTGTTGTCCACATGTCCAGCGATTTACTGAGAGAAGTCTGACGTAGGAATAGTCATCTTGTTTGGTGCAGTGACCTATTCACGGGTGAGGATGTAGATCTCTGATGATGGAGCTGAAGAGCCCAAGGAAAAGGAACTGGACGAGAGAATTGAGGCCTTGCGAGACACCATCCAATAGGTGTACTTGACATAATAAATCTTCAGTTGCAGCAGAGGTCGACTACTATGAAGGCGTTGGACAAATCACTCATGAGGTGTTGCAACAGCAGGCCTGGCGAGAGAGGGCCCACTCGTTCGAGGCTGAAACGTTGTTTCTGAAGAAGGAGAACGATAAAGAGGGAGAAGCAACAGATGGAAAACAAGATCCTCAAGATCACAGAAGAAAATCACCAGATGAAGTACAACACAAAAGAAATTGGGCAGAAAAACGTTGCATTATGTGAGGGATCTGTCTGTGCAGTTAGCAAAGGCAAACTGCCAGCTTCAAAGGTCTGAGAAGCTCCTACGACAGAAGGAGAAAGCCAGCAGCTCAGGACTGAATAAGCATCGCGGATGGCGAGGCTCATCCAGGAACAAGATGACGCGACCGAGGCAGCGCGAATCCGAGAGGAAAGACCTCGAGCTCAGGTTCTAGCGCCTGCTGAAGGAAGTGGAAGACCTCACGAAGGAACAGCGTCGACTCCAGTGTGACCATAAAGTGGCGGAACTCAATAGAATGAAAGGCTTCCCAAGTCCTCAAGAATCTCAGTGGGAAAGTGCCCTTCAAGACACACATGGAAGAGAACGAACGAACGAGCACACTGTCTCCGTCTGTCTCCAAGGAAGGAGGAAGACTTCGAAATCGAGAAGAGACGAGTCGAAGCCTCCGGCAGATTCTCAAACCAACCTCGAGAGAGTCTGCCATCAAACGCAACAAGGAATAAAAACAAGTTTTTGGAGGAAACCAAATGTCTGGTACATATAAGGAACCCTCCAAAATGTGAAAACAACATAGTACAAGCTGTCAGAGGACCACAAACAAGATATTATTCAAAAGGAAGTTGAAAAACCTGGAACACCATGTCAGGAAATTCTCAATTCATATATATTTAGAAATTTTGAATATATATAAATTCAGAGTTGGAGCGATAACACCATTTCAGGAAATTCTCAATTCATATATATTCAGAAATTCTGAATATATATAAATTCAGAGTTGGAGCGATAACACAATGTCAAGAAATTCTCAATTCATATATATTCAGAAATTCTGAATATATATAAATTCAGAGTTGGATCGATAACACCATATCAGGAAATTCTCAATTCATATATATTCAGAAATTCTGAATATATATAAATTTAGAGTTGGAACGATAAAAACTTCCAGAACTACCGTATTTTTTTTTTTTTTTTTTGTGAGCAGTGCCAATGAGCAGAGGGAAGGCGCTCACTGCTGGCTAAACAAAACCCCTCTGCAATGATTTGGCCCTGTGATGACACCCCAGCAGTGAGGCATCATGCCGTTAAAAGCGCAAGGAAGGAGAGAGAGTTAAGAAAAATTTCTGGAGCAGATGGAAAAGATAGGCTACTTTTGCAGGTGCAGGACGGAATACTTCTGGAGGAGTTAAAAAAAATCCTGAGAAATTGAGAATGCCAAACACGACATAACTGCTCACTTGGAAAAGACAGAGGACAGGAGGCTCCAGGGAGGCGAAAGGTCAAAAAGAACGTTCCTATAGGTACTAAGAAGAAATTCAGATGGCATTAGTTGTAGATACTGAAGAGGAGGGCTGACAGAAAGGCTGAGAGAAAGCAGAAAAACGATGCATGAAGGTCTGCAGAGAAGGGATACAAGGAGACGAGATATAAGGAAGACTGTATACATGAAGGAGCAGTGGCGATTCTAGGAGGGGGGTGGGCAGCTGCCCTCTCAGATTTTGGCCATGCCCCTAGTTTGCACCCCCACTTTTTTAATGAAAAATTATATATAAAATTAATCATTATTGAATATAACAATAGCCACTAACTATACTGTGTTTTTTTCCATCTGTAGATAGATAGATAGATAGATATTTTTATTGACCACAATACAAAATAATATGAATTTTACAAAAGAGTATTTGGTCCAAATTACAAAATTAAGTACAGTAGATTTTGTACAATCTTTTATACAAACTAAATTAATTTCTATTACACATATATTGTACTAAAACAAAACCAATTTAACCATACGCCTTCAACAAGTTCCTGTAATTATATTTTACACATTATAAAAACGTGTTACATTCAATACAAGGAAAGAAGCTTATGTACAATTTTACATACTACATCATAATCGGTTCTGGTTACTAGCAAGTCTAAAGCTGTGGTAACGTTATACGTCTGCCTGATCTGTAACGAAAGTGGACAATTTTCAATGACATGAGTCTCTGTCTGGACCTCACCGCATGAACACAACCTCTCATCCATCGCAGACGGCCCCTACCTCTTCTGTTCCACCGACCTGTCTCACTGCCAATGAATGAGCACTCAACCGCATTCTTGTCCATGATACACGTTCTATTTCATTAAGTCTTAATTGGTTTGTATAAATGTCATGAACGACTAAATCATCCTGGGTTAACAGTTTTATAGAACACAATCCTATTGGAATTGGAGTTTCTGACCTTTAATTGCAGTTCACATTTTCCTTCCTCAATATCATCAGTATTATCAGAGATAAGTTTCGTATATACCTCGAAACAGAGTCATTATAGTTCATCACTATTCGCATGGCGTGAATTAAAGGGTCATCATCCATATTATTCCTTTCAAGCCACATCTTTTTGAAGAATCTTCTTTGCCTCGATTTGATTAATGCCCTCATCGGCGGAAGTCCCAGTTCTACCATACATACGTCATTATTAGTAGTTTTTCTGACCCCCAAAAGTTGTTTAATACACCATTTATATTGCTTTTCGATGGGTTTAATATCACCATTCAGCCATGACTCACATGAATATAATATAGTTGACATAATAGCAGCATCAAAAATTTTCTTCTTAACTAAAAATGGCACATCATTGTTTCTACTTATAAATGAAATAAATTTCAGAGTATGACACATTTTACTTATTGCATGCTGCTTGATAGCTGTTGTGGGAGAACCATCATCCGTAAAAGGACTGCCTAGATAAATGTACTGATTACAGTAACTAATCACATCAGAATTACATATTATGGGTTCCTTGTCTTCCCTAGTACCATTAATCACCATAAATTTAGTTTTACTGTCATTAATAATCATCCCATAGGAATGACAAAATTCATACAAAACTCCTTATTTATGTTCCATACCATCCTTTGTAGTGGATAGGAGGACAGTGTCATCCATCATGACCATAATATGCAACCAAGCAAGAAAACCATCCAAAGGGCAATTACGTTTTATCATTTGTATCATGTCATTTACATATAAAACAAATAAAATACATGAGGTAGGTGAGCCTTGGCGCACACCAACAGTAGCAGCAAGGAGAGAGGTACCAATCACGCTATTTGTGCAACGATATACAGCCACCAATGCTAAAAGCATAGTCATCCCACATCCCATTCGTTTTAGCACAGAAAATAACTTATGTCTAGGTACACAATCATAAGCTCTTCTAAAATCAACAAAGGTTACAAAAAGCTTCAATTTCTTCCTCCTAGCTACGTCCACCAATAGCCTCAAAGTTACTATTTGCTCTACACATCCCCTCCCCGCTTGACTTCCTGCTTGCTCTCTACACGGCTTAAACCACTGACTAAGACGAGCACATAGGACCATATCGTAAATCTTAGCTATACTATTAATTACATTAATGCCTCTGTAATTACCCGGAGAAGCCCTACTTCCTCGTTTGAATATTGTATGCATCTTTGCTGCTATCCAACTTAATGGGTAAGAACTAGACAAAAACAGATTATTAAATAATGTAGCAATTAGCATGATCCACTCAAACGGTAACATTTTGAACAAACCTGGGGGTAGACCGTCAGGTCCACTGGCTTTATTGGGCTTTAACCTTTTTACCTGAGTCTGTACCTCAGCTGGAGTAATTGGATCGTCCAATACAGGTATAGTTACATCTGAATGAAAATCGCCTATATTAAGACTGTCTACATTAGGAGGGTTAAATATTTGCTCAAAATATTCTTTGAATTGCCTCATCACTCGGCTTAGAGTCTGAATTACTTGGGTCCTCTATAATTTGACCTTTCCAATCAATTGCACCCCAGATCCGTGCCTGGTCATTTTCCTCCAACATCCGCCTGTGGTGTTTTCGCATGGCAAAGTTGCGCTATGTGTACGTTTTAAGTAAATAAAAGGATTTCAGGGTGTAGTACATTTGCAACTGAAAAGTATTTTAATAATTTACTGAATGCGAATTACACCGTTAATATTCGAAATAGGATATTTTTCAAAGCCCAGAACGCAGTGTTACCATGCGCAAACACCACAGGCGGATGGACAGATGGAAAAAACAGAGTATAGTCACACAACATGATATGGTTATTTTGCTAACATTCATAAATCTGCCTTTGATGTCTTATACAGTTTACTATTGATAGCTGTAACACTTCCTGTTACTAGTGCTTCTTGTGAAAGAAGTTTTTCCAAAATGAAAATAGCAAAAACATTTCTTAGAAATTCAATGACTAGTGAGAGACTAAGTAACACTGCACTATTATCAATTGGAAGTAAACGGGCTGAGAGTATTGACTTAGGTTTTATAGATGTGTTTGACAGCCGACATGATAATCGAAGAATCAAACTGCACTAAACATTTTGAGAATTGTCCCGACATGATCCATAACTGTTTTGTGTTTAAATGTGTATTATAAAACACTTACCATTCTTTAATTATTGCATATTGTTATGAATTGCATATAGTTTTGAATGTCGAAACAACATTTTGAGAATTTTCATGATAAGCCTCATATCTTTCTGTTCATTTCATTAATTAATACCTTTCCTTGCTTTGTTCAAATGTGCATTATACAGACTTGCCATTCTTTAATAATTGCATATTGTTTGGGATTGTATATAGTTTTGAATGTCAAACCAGCATTTTCAGAATGGTCATGACATGGTCCATATCTGTCTGTTCATTTCATTACTTAATACCTTTCTTTAAGTTGTGCAAATGTGTATTACATAAACTTAACATTCTTTAATAATTTGCATATTGGTTGGGATCGTATATAATTTTGAATGTCAAACTGAACCTTTTCAGAATTGTCATGACATGCCCCATGTATATCTGTTCATTTCATATAGTTACTACCTTTCTTTATTTGGTTTAAATGTGTATTATATTTATATATACTATCCATTCTTTAATGTTTGCGTATTGTTTGGAACTGCATATAGTTTTGAATGTTAAATTTTCATATCATCCAAATCAGGTAAAACATCAGATGGATGCTTTACAGTTGTTTTGCTTAGGAATCAAACAAAATTCTATATGAACCTTTACCTTCAGTCAAATTCATTCCTCCATGAGTTTCAAACTGTTTCCAAAATTGTAATAATTTTTACAGTCACCTTTCCTATGATGGCCACCCAACAATTATCTTTGCCCCAGAGTTGCCCCCCAATTTTTTGAGGGGTAGAATCGCCACTGCGAAGGAGTCCTGGAAGCGGAAATGAGAGGAGCTGGAGGAAAGCGAGATAAACCAAAGAGAAGACAAACGGAAGGATAGCAAGAACATCGATAGAAAAAGAAAAACCCTGATTTCCTAAGAGATAAAACCAAAGAGAAAATGAGAAAGAAGTTATTAGAAGATCATCAATAAACCGATTTTGTGCGAGGTGAAATTGTCAAGGTTCATTTGAGGGATGCTCCGGAAGACGAACTACAAATGGAAACCTGTTTCAAGGAATTCTAAGAAGTGTTGTTATGGTGAGCAGTGCCCCTGAGTAGAGGGAAGGCATGACGATTTTTGACGATTTACTTGCGATTTAGTTACATAATATTCTGACTTGCGTAACAGGATTGTACCAAGTCGTGAACATGGATATGCCACCATATATATAATATATATATATATATATATATATATATATATATATATATATATATATATATATATATATATATATAGATATAGATAGATATAGATATACATAAAGATATACATACATATCTATTTCTGATATATATAATATAGTTATTATATATATACATACATATATATATAATTTATTAAATTTTTTTGTATTTATAATATAATGTATAACCATACATATTATTATATATGATATATATATATATATATATATATTATAATACATTAATATAATTATATATATATAATATCTCTATATATATATATATATATATATATAATATATTTTTCTTCTTCTTCTTCTTCTTTTTTATTAAAAAAAAAATCCTACTGCCAGAAGTGAGGCAAATCGACAGGACTCGGTGACACACAAGGTCGTCTTTGTGATTATGTAAACTACCCTTCAGGCTTTTTCATTGGCAGAAATCAATGATATACTAATAAAACTATAAAAAAAAATGCATTTTCATGCTTCAGAAAACATGTTCAAAAACTATGTAAATTCCCTGAATAAAACTTAAAATTCAAAATTATTTATATAATTACGAAATGTTTTTTTTCATTTAAGTAGCATTCAGTGTCATATTTATCTATATCTGAACTTCTCAAATTATATCAAGAATACCTACTGAAAATCTTTAATGCAATATATATTTTACTCAAAATAGAAAATGCCTTTCATTTCTTTTATACTTCAGAACATACAAATATACTGACTCTGATTGCAATGAACTCACTAAAGAAAATAATTTTAAAAAAACCATGTAAATTTCGTGAATAAAAGTTAAACTTTGCCTCTATTTATTACAGAATATACAGGGTGTTTCGAAATTAGAGGCGGCCCCCCTCCACAGAACGAGTGGAAAGTTATGAAGTTTTCTGCTATAGCCTATCTCCAAGTACATTATCTTAAGTTTCTATTAAGCTATTTTTGATTTTACATTTTTTGTATTTTCAGACTGAGTGATGGAGTTAGATACAGCCATGGCTAACGACGTTAAAAGAAACTGGAACAAAAATGCATATGACTGTCATCGCAAAAAGAGTGAGAATCTTCAAAGGCCTTTAGTCATTCCTTAGGAGTCAAAAGACATCATAGCTGAGGCAGTGGGTAAACCTAGAAAGTCTTTATGTAAATTGGCGCTTGAACTAGAAACAAAAAGGGGAAAGAAGAGAAGTTATAATGCTGTATATCGTGAGCTGAAAAAAATCAGGTATCAAGCCATTTCATGTTATCAGCAAGCCCAACATCACTCGGCAACAGAGAGAAGACCGTGCATGGTTTTATGGTTCATTTCTTAAAGATTGGGATGAAGCTGACTTTCTCCAGGTTGTCGCATCAGATGAATTCTTCATTTACACAGTCAGGAAGCCAAATCATAAAAGTGACATCATTTGGGCTGCAAAGTTGGATGATATCAGTGATGACATGCGTTATCGCCCAGTTGTGAAATTTACTGAATGTTTGGGAATTTTTCTCTGTTTCACAGCCAAATGGTTAATGTGGATCATCAAAGAAAAATGACAGTCATTGGATGGTGAATACTTCAGAGAAACTGTGCTTACTGGTGGAGTATTTCCTTTCCTCAAAGATCCTGAAAATGTTATCTGTTGAAGAAGTCACTTTTTTGCATGATAAGGCACCATATTTTCAGTATCTTCAGACGAACTGCTTCAGAACAGTGGTATCAATTTCTTTTCGTCAATTGAATATCCAAGTAGCTCCCTTGACCTTAATCTGTGTGAAAACATTGTTAGTATCTTAACGGATCGTGTTGAAACGCTACACAGTGAACTATGATGGTATACCAAGCCTCGACGACCTGAAAAGAAAGGTGACCGAAGTGCTCAGGGAAATGGAGTTTGAGTCTCAGCTTTTTTGCATTTTGCTGAAATCATACCCCTCAAGAATGCAGGCTGTGGTACAGGCAGATGGAGGCCACACAAAATATTAAATACTCAAGAGAGAAACTTAAATAAAAGACCTGTTCTGAATTACTTTTGTTTTTGTCCATATCAATTTATGCTGTAGAGGGGGGCCTCTAATTTCGAAACACCGTATTTTTGTTTAAATTGTATTCAATGTCATATTTAGCTATATCTGAAGTTCTCAAATTATATCAAGAATACAGAAAATCTTGAATCCAAAACCGAGGCAGCTGTGGGCAATTAACTAAGTCCTTGAACTACATTTATAGGCTGCCGACGCATTTGACACATTATGACAGAGCAGCTCCACTGCACACGTTGTGAGTTTGCCAAGTACATGGCGTATGTTGTACTGAATGCCGTAACTCGCCATTGCTAGTTACAACCTGCGTGATCAAATGCCGTAAGTCGAGAGGCCACTATAAAATTGTTGCGTGTTGCGCCATGATATGGCAAGTTTTGACAGTGGCTGTGGAATGACAGCGGCTATGCAAGGCAGCCTTGCATAGTTGCCATCCCTGGCTCTAAGTCATCCAACTCTGGGACCTGGTTACGATTTATGCTGATTTAAGGCAAATTGGTTGTAATGAGAGCGTAGTGGGGTTGTAATGAGCAAAATTTCGGTTGTTACTACATACGTGGTTCGAAATCGCCAATATGTGACCCAGACTTAACATGTGCAGCAACATGTGCAGTGTGTCAGAATGTGTCAAGTCAAGTTCAAAGGCTTAATTAATTACCCACAGCTGCCTCGGTTTCCAATTTTGAGTAAAATATACTTTGGATTCAAGATTTTCTGTATTCTTGATATCATTTGCGAACTTCAAATATAACTAAATATGTCACTGAATACAATTTACACGAAAATATATTCGGTAATATAAAGATGAAGCTTAGCTTTTATTCACGAAATGTACACAGTTTTTCAACATGATTTTCTTAAGTGAGTTCAATTGTAATCAAGTTCAATTTGTTAACATGTTCCGAAGTATAAGAAATGAAAAGGCATTTTCTATTTTGAGTAAAATAGATGTTGCATTAAAGATTTTCAGTAGGTATTCTTGATATAATTTGAGAACTTCAAATATGGATAAATATGAGACTGAATACTACTTGATAGAAAATATATTTGGTAATTATATAAATATTTTTGGATTTTAAGTTTTATTCAGGAAATTTATATAGTTTTTTCAATATGATTTTATGAAGTTAGGGAGGAGTGATGTAGTGGTTGGATTTGACAACGTTCTTAGGGGTGCTTGTAAGAGAGAGAGAGAGAGAGAGAGAGAGAGAGAGAGAGAGAGAGAGAAAGGTGGGAAGGTTAAGGCCCCAGCTGTGAATGTGTTTCTTCACAGACGAAAATACATAAAAAAAGGCGTAAAATGCTCTACATTTTAGTTCCTGGAAAAGAGAGGACGTATGGATATACAAAGTTTTACAATGGAAGGGCGAACATTCGCCCCAAAGTTGTCCTTACAATAGTATGGGGAAGGTTTGTGTCAGTGGTTTTCCATTTTGAGAGAGAGAGAGAGAGAGAGAGAATGGTGTATGGGAATTAATGAGTGAATTGCTTGTTGGCGGGTGGTTGGGTTCGTCTGCGGACTCGGTCGCGGAGCCCTGTGGGAGTCATACGTCAGCAGCCTGTATTTAGCAGTTTTTGGGACAGTCAGTCTGGTCAGAGGTAGTGAGTTGCTGTTGTATGTTTTCTGGATTGTTTTGATGTTGTGTAATTGAGTTTGTTGTGCTTGTGTCCGTCTGAAGGTTTTTGAGCTTGTGAGTTTCTGTTGTTTGATTTGTGAATTGTGTTTGTGAGTTGTTGTGAACACTTGATGTTGATTGGTGTTTGTTTGTGTTATTGATTTGCTGTGTTTTGAGTTGTTGTGTAGTCTTGATGTTGATTGGTGTTTTTTTTGGTTAGAATTATGGTGTTTGTTGAGCTGTGTGAAGTCTTGGTGTCGTAGGTGTTTGTTTGTGTAGTGATTTGTCGTGTTGTTTTGAGTTGTTGTGTGGTTTTGGTGCTTGTTTGGTTTTTTGGTGTATGATATTCAGTGGTTGTTTGTGTCTCAACGACTGTGAACAGCACAGCGTCTCGCCCTGAAATCTTGGTATATGGTGAGTACATGCATTTTGAGAGTTTTGTTTGTTTTCCTCGCTGATTGTTTGTTTGTATGGTGTTTTTATGTTCCATGGAACCAGTGATTATTCAGCAACGGGACCAACGGCTTTACGTGACTTCCAAACCACATCGAGAGTGAACTACTATTACCAAAAATACACATCTCTGACCCCTCGGTGGAATGCCCGAGAATCGGACTTACGACCACCGAGGTGGCAGGCAAAGATCATACTGATCACGCCACTGAGCGCTGTTTTCCTCACTGAACCAACCGTCCTGCACTTAGTGGTAACGTAAAGAGGAAAGTGTGGGTGGGGGGAATATTGTTAGCTGGTACGATTAAAGTAAAAGTGGGGAAATCTTGGTATTTAACTTGCTTAGGTTTGATTCCGCCACATTATTTTGGTGCCCGAACAGGGACTGCTGGTGTGGCAGCCGCGGGACAGTTGGTACAGTGAGTTGTGTATGATTGGTGAAGAAAATGAGTATGGAATGTTTCACTGAAGTGGAGAGGCTGAAGGAAGAATTGCAGTTGGCAAGGGAAGCGAAGGAAAGATTGGAAGTGGAGTATGAGAGGCTTATGATTGAGAATGAGTTTCAAAAGAGGGAATTAGAAGAGTTGAGAGGAATGATGAGGAGTACAGAAGAGGGAATGAAAGAAGTGAAAGAGGCCAAACAGCGGATGGTTGATAAGATGGATGAGAAGTTGGGATTGATGATGAATGCTGATGATGATGACGAAGGGGCTTATTGGAGAGGGAGCTGTCGAAGGTAAGCTTCCTTGGAGTTGTGATGGGCCAGGAGTGGTGAAGAAAGTGAAAGAGAGGGTAGATGACAGTATGAGTGATGAGGGTGATGTGGCTATAAGTGAGGACAAGAAAGGTGACACAGGACAAAAATAGGACTGAGGTTAAGGATAAAAAGGGGGCTGCGAAAAAGAAGACTAAGGGAAAGAAAGTTAGTAAGAATGACAGACAGGATGAGACTAGGACTGAAGACATTGGGGAAAGGGCTGAGAGTAAGGAACAGGATGAGAGTGATTTGGATAGTGGTAAGGGGGAACAAGTAGGCAAGAAGAAGGGTGTGGCAAAGAGTATGGAAGTGGATTCATTGTATTCAGAAGAGGTTAAGAGGAATCAGGATGGAAGTAGTGGAAGTGAAAGTGAAAGTGAGCGAGAAGTACGAAAGGCTGTGTATATGAGAGGTACCCCGATGTGTAAGGTATGAGGAATATGGTAGTAGAGAGATAGGAAACTTTTTCAAAGAATATGAGAAGTATTGTATAGCAAAGTATGGGGACAATAGGAGAGTTTGAGTTAGGGAGTTGAGAGATTTTTGACTGGGTATTTGTTAAACATGTATGGGATAATGATGAGTGTAGATGTGTTATATGAAAGCGTTAAAACTAGGATCATGGAACAGGCTAGGAGGGCAAAGAGTAGTGTTAGGTATAGGAGGAAGAATGATTTTGAGGAGGTAAGAATGAATGTTGGCGAGTCATTGTCGGTGTATGTATGCCGGTTAGACACATTAGCTTGAAAAAAGTTTGGGAACGAGGGAATAAAGGAGTGTAAGGAGTTAAAGAGGAAGTTGTTAGCGACTGTGCCTGAGAGTATATGTGAGTTTATAAATTTAAAACATAAGGAGAAAATGAAATGGACAAATGAGAGGTTAGCATGGAATGATATTTTAGAGATGGTTGAGGATTACGAGCTAGATAGGTGTATGAAAGAGAGCAGAGGTGTCAGCCTCGGGACCGAAGTAAATGAGGGTATGCTTGAGTTTAAGAGCTATAGGGAGACAGTTTTAGAAGGACCGAGGCGAATGGCCGAGTGAGAGGTTGATAGCAGCGTTACAATAAGTAATGTAAGTGTGGTGAAACCTAAGAGAGATAGAAGTGCAAGTGTCGGAAGGTTAGGGTTAGTTAGCTGTGAGCGAGAGCAGGTGTTATAGATGTGGGAAACCAGGGCATGAGAAGACACAATGTCAGTGGGCATTAGGGGTTTGTTTTGGGTGTGGGACGAGAAGCGGTGCTTTCAACGTGGTATGGGAAGATGGGTTACTTAGTGAGTGTCAGAGAGATAGGGACATTAAATGTTATAGGTGTGGGCAAAAAGGGCATATAGCTAGTGGATGTCGGGGTACCCGTATGAACATGGTTTACGACAACTGTGGAAAGAATGGGCATTATGCAAGGATGCGTAAAGAATAGCGTGCGAAGTGTGCTGAATGTGGAATGGAAGGTCATGTAGCGAGTGTGCGTAAGCGAAAGAGTCTGGAAATTCGGGAAACTAGGTGTTAAGGGGATTCATTTGGGTGGGTCCTGTAGTGTGTGGGCAGTAAGAGTGATGAATGTATGAGAAGGGTTGTTGCATGAAGAAGGGTTTGGGGATAGAGCCCATAAATGCATGACTGTAAAAATAGGGTGCAAAGGGGTATGTTTGGTCGCTTTGATTGATACCGGATGCAGTGTCAATGTTTTTTCAAGAATGGATGTGATAAGTTGCGGAGTGAGTGTGAGATTAGGAATAAAGGGGAAGTACGAGGAATAGGGAATTTAGGTATGCCTGTGGTGGAAATGTTATGTGGTAGGATATAAATCGAAGTGGCAGTGATGGATGAAAGTGACTTTTATGTGGTCGAGGAAAGATGAGGAAAGAAGTAAAAAACTATGTAAATTACTGTCACGAGTGTAAGAAGGCAGGCAAACCTAAGAAACCAATTCCTAAGGCACCCTTTAATCAGTATCCTACTTACTGTGGAACCTTTTGAGTGCATAGTAATAAATGTGGGACCATTGCTAAGATGTAAAAGAAGAAACTGCTACATAAAGTTAACCACTGTCTGGAAATCGAGCATGTTAAAGGTGAAGACAACTAAGTCACAGATGCACTATCTCGAGTCATTGTACTTGTGTGAACAGTGGTATACATAAGTTTTACCTATACAACTTTTCTTTTTGGTGGTAGGTATTTGTAGCAGTGGATCACTTCTGTATTCTTTTCTTATATACGTGTAATTTTAAAAGTATATTAGGGTTTGACTCTGTTAATAAATATAATGTATTTACCTTTATAATATTGTAAAGACATTGTACGTACTGGAGAATGCAAATGAGTTTTTTTCCTACATGATATAGAAACCCTCGGTCCTTTACATAAGGAATTACTTTCAGCGTAGGCTGGAATTACAGCCATTAAATATTCGAACAAGGTGGTTAGGCAGTAACTACCGTCTGGTAGGTGGGTAGGGCCACCTGCCCGGATGTAAATACTCTACTTTGCTTTCAGCCGTTTTCCGGTGAAGAGGTATGTTTGTGAGCTCTTGCTGACTGGCCGTTAATTGCAAATTTTCCGGTGGGATCTTTAATTTTTTATTTTTTAATAAATACATATATACTGTCTTTAATATTAATAATTAATTGATTTTAATAATTAATATGCAAACCCACTTTTGTGATAGCCTTGATGGCTGCCTTTCTACTTTGTTTTAAGGGTCAGTGGCAAGGGTGTGCCAACATCTTTATTAGTACATATTTTCGCCCTTTAATGATAGGACGAGACATGTATTCATCTGAAATTACTGCTTACGCTTTTGGAATTGCGGTTTGTCCTTTGTTTCCTCTGGTATTTCCTCTTCTCCTTCGCCCTTTCGCTAGCTATCGGACAAAGATAGAAGTGGGGGCATGTGGTGTTGGTGTTTGAGGGATCTCCTCTCATTTCAGAGGGTGGTGCCCTTGGATGCAAGAGGTGTATCCTTACTACTGTAATTCATATTTTCTTTCTTTTACAGGCTAACAGTGGTGATAGCTGATTACAGCAGTAGATGGTTGGATATCTCTTCGTGTTGGTTATCCTAACCTTGGAATTGTACCTGTGACTCATAGCATGCTGTGATATTGGTCCTCAAGTGCGTGTACTGTTCCCCTGCTGGAAATCATAATAATTTACCGCTGCTATCCTGGAGTTTCATCACTGGACAAAGTCTTCACCACTGCCCTGTGATTATTAACTCTATTCCTGCTGGTAAAAGTACTTCATCCTGTAGAAGAAGTCTCGCAGAATTTGGAGAAGTCGAAGAGGAAGAAAGCTCGTCAAGTAATGTCATCTTCCTCTTTGGAATCATCATATTTTTCATCAGCCTCCACCCCTTTGACTTCTAAGGCTCTCTGACGAAGAAGGATAGTCTCCCCCGCTAAGAAGTCTCATCACGGGACTTCTAAGGGTCTGCTTCCTCAAACTAAGGAGGCAGTTGGGTCTTCTGCTTTCTCTCCTGTTCCTTCGGGAACAGGAACCGTCACGCTGTCCCTAGGGCCTAGCATGTCATGAGCCGTAGAAGCGCTAATTTCAGTTCGCACTTCTGTTGCTAGTCCTAGAGGTCCTGCCCCTAAGACTAGTTCCGTGCTGGGCACTTGTTCGCAAGTTCCCCGAGTGCACGTAAATCTTTGGATTCGCTTGCATCCACAGTCGGTGACGCTGAGTCCACTCACCATCATGCTCGGGCATGGAGTGGAAGAAAGGAACGAGTCACTCAGGTGACTCACGCCTTCCCGGTGATCGCTCTTGCAGTGATTGCTTGGTTCCCAGGGTTGACATGATGGTCCCGCAAGACCATGCATGCAGAGACCGATAGGGGCTCCCCATTCAGTCCTCTTGAGAGGTTTTGGCCTCGACGAGGACTTGGATGTGTGTTGAAGGACGGTACCGGCTCTCTCCAGTCAGGTGCACACTCAGCCCCACCCAGACGACGGTCACGTTTGCATGACCGACCGGTCTTGGTGGCGGCAAACGTTTCACCTGCCATGCGAGTTTTGTAACCCTCCTCGGGAAAGCATTTTCTCCAGACAATAATGCTTTGCTAGACTCGCGTCGCAGCCATCACCGCAGGTTGATGGCTACCAGTGACTTGCTTCTCCTGCTAGTTCTGCTAACAAGGTGAGTGAGCGTCCAGTCTTCCTCACCTATTCCCTCTAATTCCTATGGCTATACCAGGAGGGGCGAGGTGAATAGGAGGGAGTGCACAGTGCTCTCTGTAGGTTCAGTGTCGGGGGACTACATTCCTGGATGGATCTTAGGGTCCTACCGGACGTACGTCCATGTTGGTGAGGAAGGATCTAATGTGAAAACTGAAGACTATGTCTCCATGGCTTTTTCTGTCCTTTGGACGGATTTCAATTTCCAGTCCCCTATGGGTTCTTGCGTTTTGGGAGCCTCAAGTGTATATTCTGTTGAATTGTACTTTCATTTTAATCTTAAATGCTCGCATTTAGGACTGGTTTTTATGCCCATTTCTCCTTGACTTCCACGGAAGTCGAGGAGGGGGCCCACCCCGATGATCATTTGATGAAATTCCGGAGTCTCGCCGAGCGCTTAAATTCTTTGGAATTTCTAGCATTCTCTGAGTGTTTTGGTCTTCTACAATCTGCAAACACTTGGGCGAGACGAGAATTCCTGATAATTGTTACTACAATACCCGGGAATCTTGCTGAATGCTCAAATTCCTTGGGATTTCTAACATTCTCTGAGTGTTATGGTTTTCTGTAATTTCTAACACTTGGGTGAGACAGACATCCCTGGTAATTGTAATTACGAAAATTGGGAGTCTCGCTAAGCCATTAAATTCCTTGGAATTTCTAGCGTTCACAGAGTGATTGGGTTTTTTGAGATTTCCAAACACGGGCAACGGTCATTCCCGATGAGTATTGCAATAATTGGGAGTCTCACCAAGTGCCTGGATCCCTCAGTTTCGTTGGCACTCACCAAGTGCTCAGCTTCATCATATTGCCGAGTACCAGGGCAAGACACTGCTCGCCCGATTATTGTCATACAAGAGTCGAGTTTCTCGCCAAGCATGGGAATTCTTATAAATTCTAACGGTCGCCAAGTGCTCACTATTACGAGTGCTTGGATGGTGAGACGAGCCTTTACCATTACAGACGAGTCTGCTCCTCAGTCTGGTTTGGAGTTATGTAGAGCTTGGAACTGCATGCAACACCTGGGTGAATGGTCAAGTACCATCCTTGTGTATTGGACCTTTATTCTTCTTCTCGGAGCTTCAGCCTCGAAGGAGAACAGCTAATTGGGAAGAAGTGATAGTTCTTCATTGACGATTACCACTCATAATTATGAAGTGGTGATCTGCTCAGCTCGACCAGACTGCTCTGCAAATCTGAGTGCTCGGCTCTAACGAACGAACTCTCTGCTCTTGATCAGTGTGGTTCCTTGCCATGACATAGCACCCTCCCTTCCCGTGTTGCAACGAGTTTTCAAGGGGTCATCGTCTTTTGTCTTCGTCATCTGACTCCTCCTAACCTCCCTCTTCAAAGAGTTCCATGTCCTAAGAAGAGGAAAGAAGTCTTGCTTCAAGACTTCTAAGGGTCTGCATCCTTACCATGGAGAGGAAGTAATTGGCTATCTCTTTGGCTCACCTGCTCCTTCCAGCGTGGGAACCTAGACGCTATCCACAAAATATAGTCTCGGGAGCCCCAGGAGTTCAAACCCGGATTCATTCTCGTGTCTCTTGGTTCCAAGGGCGCTGCTCATGGAACCAGGGCTGCATCAGGTATACTGGTGTGCGGTTCTTTCCGATAGTGGCGCAGGATGAGAGAAGGGACCGAGCCATGTTGGTAGCTCAGACCCAACTGTGAAAGCCAGGAATGGTTATCTTCAGGTGCCAAGATCGATGTCGCTGTCCCTTGGGACAAGGCATCTCAAGGAGATAGGACGAGGTAGTCTTTGTGAGGTTCGATCATGGAGAAGATAGATGCGTAGCAAGGCGTGGTAAGTTCTCACCAGCTTTTACTGCATTTAACCCTTTAACGCTGAAGGGGTATAATAAAAATCGTCTCCCGTATGCTGAGGGGGTCTCAGAGTGAGCGCCGAAGCGGAAAAAATATTTTTTTCAAAAAATCACAGCGCTCTTAGTTTTCAAGATTAAGAGTTCACTTTTGACCACCGTTTTTTGTCATTGCCTGAAGTTTAGTATACAACCATCAGAAATGAAAAAATATCATTATTATATATAAATAATGCGATATATGATAGCACAAAAAAAAATTTCATATATAATTGTATTCAAATCACGCTGTGAGCAAAATGGTTAAAGCTAACGAGTTAATTTTTTTCATTGTATTGTACACTAAATTGTGATCATTTTGGTATTAACACATTGTAAAACGATCAAAGCAACACAGAGAAAATATTATCACAAAATGATGCATGAATTCGTAACGTGTGGACGTAAAAAAATTTTTTTTTTTCCAAAATTCACCATAAATCTAAATATTGTTCTAGAGACTTCCAATTTGTTTCAAAATGAAGACAAATGATTTAATATTATTATACTGTAAAAGTTTTAGCTTACAATTGCAGTTTTCGACCATTTCAGACAAGTTAAAGTTGACCGAAAGTCAAATTTTTTTTATATATTTTTTTTATATGCAAATATTTCGAAAATGAGAAAAGCTACAACCTTCAATTATTTTTATTTTGTATTTTACATGAAATTGCGCACATTTTCATATATAAAACTCTATGAATCGTCTAATATGAAACGGAGCAAATATTACGAGAATGCGACATACGCATTTCGGAGATTTGCGGCGTAGAATCCGCGCGCGGATGGAAGGGAAGTTTTTTTTTTAAATTCACCATAAATCTAAATATTGTGCTAGAGACTTCGAATTTGTTTCAAAATGAAGATTGATTGATTGATTTATTAATTCTTACTGGCGTCGCAACGACGAGGTTATTGACGCCGTATCATTAAAAGGAATTGCAAAGGAAAAAGTCAATTAACCCTCTTACGCCGATTGGACGTATTAAACGTCGAGTCAAAATGTCTCCCGTATGCCGATTGGACGTATCATACGTCGGCTCAAAAAAGTTTTTTTAAAAATTCGCGGAAAAATACTTATAGGCCTACCAGCCGAAAACTTTTGTATCACGCGCCTTGGGGGGGATGCTGGAGTTCACGGATCAAGGCGTTGTTTTGTTTTTTTTACAATCGCTACGAGGCGCGCAAGCGCGAATTTCTTTCTTATCGCACTAAAAAGTATCAGTGACACATCTCGGAAATTATTTCGTCACTTTGACATAATTATTGCACCATTTTAAATTATCCTTTACATGAAGTATTATATATGAAAATGTGCGCAATTTCATGCACAATACAACTAAAAATACTCATGATTGTAGCTTTTATCAATTTTGAAATATTTTCATATAAATAACGATAAGTGCAAAAATTTCAACCTTCGGTCAACTTTGACTCTACAGAAATGGTCGAGAAACGCAATTGTAAGCTAAATTCTTATATTATAGTAATATTCAATCATTTGCCTTCATTTTGCAACAAAATTGGACGTCTCTAGCACAATATTTCGATTTATGGTGAATTTATGAAAAACTTTTTCCTTACGTTCGTGCGATAAACTCTTCCGATAAATTTTTTCGTGCGATTGTCCTAATGTTTGCACCCTTTTTTAAATTTGCCGTTACATAAAGTTCTATATATGGAAATGTGCGCAATTTCATGCACAATACAACAAAAGACAACCCATGGTTGTAGCTTTTATCAGTTTTGAAATATTTTCATATAAATAACGTTAAGTGCAAAAATTTCAACTTTCGGTCAGCTTTGACTCTACCGAAATGGTCGAAAAACGCAATTGTAAGCTAAACTCTTATATTCTAGTAATATTCAATCATTTACCTTCATTTTGCAACGACTTGGAAGTCTCTAGCACAATATTTTGATTTATGGTGAATTTATGAAAAAAAAAAAAATTACGTTCGCGCGGTAACTCTTCCGAAAAAATCAGAATTTTTTTTGTGCGATTGTCGAAATGTTTGCACCATTTAAAATTAGCTGTTTCATAAAGTTTTATATATGAAAATGTGCGCAATTTCATGTAGAATACAACTAAAAATGATTGAAGGTTGTAGCTTTTCTCTTTTTCGAAATATTTGCATATAAATCACGATAAATAGAAAAAAAACCACGTTCGGTCAAATTTGACTCTACCGAAATAGTTGAAAACGCAATTGTAAGCTAAAACTCTTACGGCCTAGTAATATTCCGTCATGTTTCTTCATTTTGAAACAAATTTGAAGTCTCTAAAACAATATTGTGATTTATGGTGAATTTTTGAAAAATATATTTACCTTCACGAATCCGCGCGCCGATTCGCGGCCGCAAGTCTCCGAAATACGTACATGGCATTATCCTAATATTTGCTCCTTTTCATATTAGCCTTTTTATAGAGTTTCATATATCAAAATGTGCGCAAATTCATGAAGAATACAATAAAAAATAATTGAAGGTTGTAGCTTTTTCCATCTTCGAAATATGTGCATATGAAAAAATATATATATTAAAATTTCGACATTCGGTCAAATTTAACTCGTCCGAAATGGTCGAAATCTGCAATTCTAATATAAAACTCTTACAGTATCGTAATATTCAATCATTTGTCTTAATTTCGAAACAAATTGGAAGTCTCTAGAACATTATTTAGAATTACGGTGAATTTTTGAAAAAAATATTTTTTTGCGTCCGCGCGTTACGAATTCGTACATCATTTTGTGATAATATTTTTCCGGTGTTACTTTTATTGTTTTACAATGTATTATATATCAAAATGATCGCAATTTAGTGTACAATACAACGCAAAAAAAAGTAACTGGTTAGCTTTGACCGTTTTCTGCACAGCGTGATTTGAATACAATTATGTATGAATTTTTTTTTTCGCTACCATATATCGCATTATTTACATATGATAATGATATTATTTTTCATTTCTGATGGTTGCATTCTAAACTTCAGGCAATGACAAAAAAAGGAGCCAAAAATGAACTCTTAATCTTCAAAAGTACGCGCGCTGTAATTTTTTGAAAAAATTATTTTTTCCACTTCCGCGCTCACTCCAAACCAGGCCCGGCATACGGGAGACGTTTTGATTTTTAGGGCTCCGGCTTAAGAGGGTTAAAATGCTATAAATATGTTTATATAAATCTGTCAGAGAACTACAGAGAACCCAAAACACACAAAATACCTATCTCACCTACACACCTATTTCAAATTAATTGTAAACAAAAAATACAAGCAACATAGGCACCCCGGAAACTTCCAAATTCTACAGAGTTCTGTCAAAATAAATAGATATTAAAAGTACTAAAACATTATATATGGTAATAGATATATCAATTGGAGGTAAATTTTATGTACATAAAAATTTCCTGATCTAAAAAGACTTAAAAGCAAATGATATACACTGACACATACTAACACATACACACAAACTCAAACATCTTGACCAAACTAACCTAAATTTTTTCAAGAAGACCTGCTTCTCGAAGGTAACTAAAAGCTTATCCTCATTAAAATCTCTGCCTATAATGGCATCTAGTTAAGATCCATTCTTCCAACTACGTTAAAATGACGGTTCCTTGCTGATATTAAGCTGGGGCATTCTACTATTAAATGTTTTACTGTGAGGGGAACAAGACAATCCTCACAAAATGGTTCAGGGTCATTGTCATTAAAAACCCATGAGTAATCCGTGTGTGGGCCGATCCGTAACCTACATAATGCAGTCTCTTTCCGACGGTCTTCTAAAAACATATAAAGCCAGGGGTTGATTACATCAGTGAGTTCTCTCATTTTATTATTACTCTCTATTGTCCAATAGAATTGCCAAACTGATTCTACAGTCTTTTTAATTTCATTGGAATGTAGTCTGAACAGGGAATTGCTATACTTTTTTGGATTTTTTGATGTACCTAACTTAGCCAATTCATCAGCTCGTTCATTTCCAACAATACCAACATGTGAAGAACCCAGCAGAGGTTAACTACCTTCTGTTTTTGTTTTAATAAAAACAACCACTCTGTTATTCCAGTACCACAGGGTGTACTGGATTAAAAGATGCCAAAGCTTCCAAGGCACTCTTGGAATCACTAAAAATGGTAAAAATTATCTCCTTCTAAAGTTACAATTTCTTTGAGGGCTGTTAAAATGCTAAAAAGTTCAGCAGTAAAAATAGAAGCACAACTTGGTAATGCACCACTAACACTACTGTCAGGGTATACCACTCCAAACCCAACGCCTGCACTGGATTTGGAGCCATCGGTAAAGAATTGCCTTGAGTTATCATGTTTTTCAGCATGGCAAAGGAATTTCTGCTTAAGAATATCACCTGAACAGTCTGCCTTGCAACCAGAAAACCATTTACAATATTTCACAGAGGGCAACTTCCATGGAGGGAATCTTGAAAATTTTGCTGGAATTACTTTTCCTTTTATTACATTGAGCTCCTCTAATGCATATTTTACCCTGTATCCAAAAGGCTTGGATATGAAGCATATTTTTCATACTTTTAAAACTGTATTGTAAGCTAAGGACTCAGGAGTTCTCTGTATGCGGTACCAATATTTCAACAGGGTAAATTTTCTTATCAGATCTAAGGGCAGTTCACCTGCATCCACTAATAAACTAGATATTGGAGAGGATCTAAAGGCTCCTGTTGCAATTCTAATTCCCCCATGATGAACTGCATTCAAAGTATCTAATCTCCTTGTCGTAGCTGATGAGTAGATTTCTGACCCATATGCAATTTTGAAGCAACTATTTGTATGACCTAAGACTTTTAAACATCTAAGGCCTTCATGCATTTGACTTTGAGGTCTCCTGAGATGAGCTTCCCATGTCAACCTGCTGTCAAAGATGAGGCCTAAAAACTTTGTTTCCTGTACACATGCGAGTCTCTGTCCATTTAAAAACAGATCTGGGTCTGGATGAACCCCTCTGATACGGCAAAAATGCATAACAACTGTTTTGGCAGAGGAAAATTTAAAACCATGCTCAGCTGCCCAACTGTTAACTTTATTTATTACCACTGGAGTTTTCGCTCTGCAACAGACATTTTAGATGCAGCACACGAAATAGTAATAAATCATCAACGAACATTGTTGACATTACATCTTTTGGAATTTTTGAGGCTATCCCATTTATGGCTAAGGCAAACAGAGTGACACTTAACACACTTCCCTGTGGTACTCCTTCCTCTTGTTCTTTCAAATTAGACAGAGTACTACCTACTCTGACTTTAAAATAACGGTTTTTTAAAAACACTTTAATAAAAAGTGGTAGTTCTCCACGCAGACCAATTTCATGCAAGACTTTCATAATTCCATGCCTCCAGGTAGTATCATACGCCTTTTCTAGGTCAAAGAAAACGCCACATAATGCTGCTTGGAAGCAATGCCTGACAAATTGCATTCTCCAAACGTATCAATACATCTGTGCAAGAATGCATACGGCGAAAGCCACACTGAGATGATGATATAATCTTCTTTGATTCTAAAAACCATACCAACCTAAAATTTACCATTTTTTCCATAAGTTTACAAAAACAGGAAGTTAAAGCTATTGGTCTATAGCTTGTAGGACAGATGAATCTTTCCCTGGCTTAACAAAGGGTAAAACTGTTGCTATTTCCCAAACACTAGGGTAACCACTCTCCTTAAAAATTCTATTAATAATACTTAAAATAAAAAATTTAGTTTCCTTTGAAGTATTCTTGATCATTTCATATAAAATTTCATCAGGTCCAGGTGCAGTGTTTTTACTGTTACCAAGAGCAAATAAAAATTCCTCCATGGTAAAAGGCATATTATATGATTCAGATTTAAAAGAGGTAAAATCAATTGTTTCAGACTCTGCTAACACTCTCTCCCTGTAGAATGGAGAATTTTCATCCCTACTTGATATCATTGCAAAATGTTCTGCAAAAACATTGCTTACAGCCTTTGAGTCTGTTATAAAGTCACCGTTTACTTTTAAAACTGGAAGGGGACTAGGATTGTACTTTCCTGCTATTTTCTTAATAACTGTCCAGATCTTGCTCATAGGTGTTTTCCAGGTAATTGTTGATATAAAAAGTGCCCATGATTCTCGTCTCGCATGCTTTATTTGCCATCTGAATTTGGCTCGAGCCTTTTTAAAGGAGATCAAGTAGCATTCACAGCGATGTCTTCTGTACCTAGTATAAGCTGCTCTCATGGCTTTATGTCTTATTTTGCATTGAACATTCCACCATGGAACAGGCTTCCGATGCAATTTTCCACTGGTTTTTGGGATTGCCTTTTCTGCTGCAAACGTAAAAATCATTGTTAAATAGAACACTGCTTCTCCTATTGTTGGCATATCTTTTGCATCTAGTTCAGTATAACTGAGTTCCTCGAAAAGGGCCATTTGCTTTATTGGTACACCACCTAGGCATTCTGTATACTGGCTCATATTTCTCAGTTCTGATGACAATTGGAAAATGATCACTGCCGTATAGATCTTCCAATACCTCCCAGTTGAAGTCAATGAAATGTATCAAGAACTGGTGATAGATAAGTCATACATGAAAATGCACCAGTCTGAATGTGAAAATGGGTGGGTTTTTCAGTATTTAAAAGGGTCATATCTGAATTTTCTATTGATGATAAGATAAGGTCTCTTTGATTTGTTAAAATGTTTCATGTCGACCATTAAAGTCTCCCAATATCAGAAATGGTCGGGGTAGCTGTTCATACAAGTGTGTTAACTGTCGTTCAAGTATTGGGTTATTAGGAGGGAGATACAATGAACAAATTGTTGTAAGTCTTTTTAAGTGAATTTTGACAGCTACAGCTTGTAATTGAGTTTTGCAACTGTATTTTTGAGTGAGCAATATCTCGTCTTACAAGAAGAGCACTTCCACCCGAATTTCCCTGTATAGGGAATTGGGAGTGGAATGCAAAAAACTCTTTAGGAGTAAGCATTTTGTTGTTGCTTAGCATAGTCTCTTGTAGTGCTAAGCATACTGGATTATAAGTATTAATCAAACATAGTAGCTCTTCATATTTGGCGCGAAGTCCCTGGCAGTTCCATTGTAGTATAGCAGAGAAAGTACCTATTTTCTAGAGGATGATCCCCTGTCCAAGATCGTTTTATTAGGTTTTTTCTTCGAAGATGACATCTGAGTTTTGTGACGGACTTTTGGTACAGTTCCAGATTGTCGAAGGAGTACTTAGAGGGTCATTTGAATGTACCAAGTGATCACTTATGATGGTATTTGAAACAGCAGTATCTTTAGTATTATCTTCGACCCTTGCAGTATCTGGTTTATCATTTTCAGCTAGTCTAATTTTATTGTCTAAACCAAGCTGAACTGAGTTTAACATTTTGTTTGCCTTAGGTTCTACATTTGTTGCTGCTGTGTTGTATGATAAGATAGTGGGATACGACTCATTATTTTCCATTAATTCCGATGTTCTATGAGGGTCAGCTGAACCACAGGATGGTGAAGGTTTACTCATTTTTTTTTTTTTGAATCAACTTTTTCTACGGATGTATCTTCTTTCTCAAGGTGCTTGACTTTTGATTCAGGCATTGTTACAGACTCTTCACTTAAAGCCCTCTTGTTGACAATTTTCCCAGCATCCATTTTTCTTCTTTATCTTCATTACACTTTTTGAGATTCAATTTCTTTTGTCTTTCCTCATTTCCTTTTACTGCATCTACAAATGACTTCTGGGTGTTGAATTTCTGCAAAGTCTTTTGTCTTGCTTCTTTAAAGGTAATGCGCTCTTGAGTCTTGATACAAAGTGTTTCTTTTTCAATGAGATATTTGATACATGATTTATGTGCTGCATTATGGTCTCCCCCACAATTAGGCAGCATGGAGTAAGTTCACAATTCCCATGCTCTTTTCTTCCACAGTTAAAGCATATGGCTGGTTCATTCCTTTCTTTTTTTCCTACATTTTGTTATCAAATGGCCAAACATTTGCAATGTGGAAACATCTTCTGGGAGCGGGAATATACTGTCTAACTGGCAGGTGAAGCCATGCAGCTTTCAGAAGTAGGGAGTCTCAAACAATCAAGGTGAGTATCAGAGTAGGTGTTGGATGTAATATTCCCAATACTTTTTTCTTGATTCGTCTCACATCTACCACCTTTTGATCAGCAAATTCTTTCCGGAGAGTGTCCTCAGAATAATGTAGGAGTTCAGTACTATACACTACTCCTTTAGACTGATTCATTGTTTTGTTTTGAGGAGTGCATTTTGCTGTGCTTCCTTCTACAGCACTAATAGACAGTAATTTTCTACTTTCATCTGGTGATGAAACTTCCACAAGTAAGCTTCCTTCACCTTGAGAGGCTATCTTTGGTTCTCTGCCAATGCATTTTACAATATCTCTATGGACATCAAATATATTCAGTTCTTTTATGCTTTTGTCGAGATCAAGAGAAAGGTATTTATTATAAGTCTCAGGTTCTTGAGATCCAAGTAAAATTCCAATATCAGGATTAGCATTCTTATTTCTATTATTAAATCTGCTATTCTTTCCTCTGTTCTGAACTACATAAGGGCTTGTAGTAACAATCAAAGAATCCGTTGATGTTTTCATTGGAGGAGGTTGGGGATGGCAAAGGGAGGTCCTTATCCAAGCCTAAGGTTGTCAAACTGTGCCAAAGAGTCGGGGGATCCAGGGGACAATGTACTAGACATATTATCCATGTTAGTTTGAAGGAAAAAAAAAGGGGGGGGGGGGGGAATATACACACACACACACACAACAACTGCTTGGGAAGACCAACAAGGTATCGCGGACTAGACAGGGTCCGACATTCTCCACCAATGGCACACGTAGAAGTTGCTTCCCCACACGGTCTGCCCCATACCCTACCCTTTCGGGATAGCACCAATATGCTTGCAGTGGCCCAGGTATAAGCCAATCTGCCTGCTGGGAGTTATACCCCCACTAATGGGGACAGACTCCCCACTCCAAACATATTGGTGGGCTTCCGGACAAAAGCCAGGAGTCCCATCCAAAAACCAGCCCCCCCTGGATTCCGATGGGCTGATCCCTTAAGATAACAATGGGAAAATCCACATCACCATCTCTTGGGTCCAAACCGTATTGGGTGGCGACTCACCACCACAACTACCACAATTAGCTTCGAATGCAAACCCCTCCAAACCACGAACCCCTCCCAGACTCACCCAAGCAGAAAAATTTTTTGAAAGTGGAAATGTCCACGCAAATTAATGTCAAAAGTTTTGTAGGCGTTCCGTCAGGATTCGGCCTTCGCAAACTTGAAGGCAGAATCCCTTACCCCCTCACCACGTGAAGGTAACCTACTCGAGGGGTCAAAATGAAGATACACAACTGAATATTACTATACTGTAAGAGTTTTAGCTTACAATTGCGTTTTTCGACCATTTCGGTAGAGCCAAAGTTGACCAAACGTGGTTTTTTTTTCTATTTATCGTGATTTATATGCAAGTATTTCGAAAATGAGAAAAGCTACAACCTTTAATTATTTTTTGTTGTATTCTACATGAAATTTCGCACATTTTCATATATAAAACTTTATGTAACGGCTAATTTAAAATGGTGCAAACATTACGACAATCGGACGAAAAAATTTCTGATTTTTTTCGGAAGAGTTACCGCGCGGACGTAAGGAAAATGATTTTTTCATAAATTCACCATAAATCGAAATATTGTGCTAGAGACTTCCAATTTGTTGCAAAATGAAGGTAAATGATTGAATATTACTAGAATATAAGAGTTTTAGCTTACAATTGCGTTTTTCGACCATTTCAGTAGAGTTAAAGTTGACCGAAGGTTGAAATTTTGGCACATCGTTATTTATATGAAAATATTTCAAAACTGATAAAAGCTACAACCATGGGTTGTTTATAGTTGTGTTGTGCATGAAATTGCGCACAATTCCATTTATAAAACTTTATGTAACGGCTAATTTCAAATGGTGCAAACATTACGACAACCGCACGAAAAAATTTATGATTTTTTCGGAAGTTACCGTGCGGACGTAAGGAAAAAGTTTTTTTCATAAATTCACTATAAATCGAAATATTGTGCTAGAGACTTCCAATTTGTTGCAAAATGAAGGTAAATGATTGAATATTACTAGAATATAAGAGTTTTAGCTTACAATTGCGTTTTTCGTCCATTTCGGTAGAGTCAAAGTTGACCAAAGGTTGAAATTTTGGCACATCGTTATTTATATGAAAATATTTCAAAATTGATAAAAGCTACAATCATGAGTATTTTTTTTTTATTCTACATGAAATTGCGCACATTTTCATATAATACTCCATGTAATGGCTAATTTAAAATGGTGCAAAAATTATGTCAAAGTGACGTGAAATTAATTTCTTGAGGATGTGTCACTGATACTTTTTAGTGCGATAAGAAAGAAATTCACGCTTGCTCGCCTGCATAACGATTGTAAACAAAACAACGCCTTGATCCGTGAGCTCCCAGCATCCCCCAAGGTGCGTGATTCAAAAGTTTTTGCCTGGTAGGCCTATAAGTATTTTTCTGCGAATTTTTAATAAAACTTTTTTTTTATCGACGTACCATACGTCCAATCGGCACCCGTTAGACAATTTATGTTGACGTTTAATAAGTCCAATCGGCGTTAAAGGGTTAACTTTGGTCAACTTTCGTGCGCATTCACATGAACGAAACGGGCGCAAGAAATGAATGCTTCATTTAACAGAATGAGAACATCGAAAGTTCAAGGAAGAGCAGACAAGCACAGTCAATCCTCCTCTCTTTTTTCCCTCTACTTCCTAGTTATACCAGAATGAACAAGGAAATAAGAGAAATTCAATGGAGTCAACTCCTCAGAGTTTGTACCCAAGAGACTATGTTTTTGGCTCAATCTTAGGATCTTACTGAGCATACGTCAATCTGTTCAGGATGGATAGCACCGAGAGGTTTGAATGCCTCTCCAGTGCTACTGTTTTAGGAACAACTAGTTCGGCTTGAACTAATCGTCTTCGGTTTCCTGTTATCACTGTAGAAGTCTTCCTTCAGGAAAACTTCACCTTCGCTCTCTTCATTAGATAATGAAGGAGGTCTCCTTCCAGTCCTTATTTTTGTCCCTCGAATGAAGAAGAATTAGGCTGGAGTGCAATTTACAGGAACCTACAAATATACTAGTTCATTTCTCTCTTGACATATTTCTGTTATCAGTTCCATTGTCCGAGTAGTAGGGGCATATCTGTAAGTTAATTCTTCTGGTTTGTGACCGAGACGATTACAGGCAGTCCCCGGGTTACGAGAGGGGTTCCGTTCTTGAGACGCATTGTAAGCCAAAAATTGTCGTAAGCCGGAACATTGTAAAAAATCCTAAGAAACCTTACTTTTAATGCTGTGGGTGCATTAAAAACTATGTAAACTGCATTCTTATTGCATTTTTCATAAAAAAAACCCTTCAAATATTGATTATTTTGTATTTTTGGAGTCATATTTCTTCTGCCAGATCAGTGTTGTAGGCGTTGTAACCCTGGAACATGCATCGTAAACCTAGAAATAATTTCTGATAAATATAATTGAAAGGCGTTGTAACCTCGGAACGTTGTAAGCCAAACCCGTCGTAAGCCGGGGACTGCCTGTAGTACCTTCTCTTAATTAACCTGACACTCAGGACAACGTTTCGGGTCTCCCAAGAGTTACCGGTTTTGATTTTGAGATAACTAGTGGTATTGTTTCCCAACAACACCACAGCATTTGCATTATCACCAAACAAGAGGGTTTTCTTCCCTCCCATTTCGGTTGAAATGCAGATGCCCGAGCGTATCTTTTTATGCGCTTGATGGTTCTAGCTGAATGCATTCCTTCATGGAATGCACTATCAGGCAACTCAGTATGACAAGTCGAGCGAGTGGTGTAGGGCTCTGTCTTAGTACTGCTTACTCTCCGAGATTCTTTTTGGTTTGGTATTGTTTCTCCTCTGTCGAGGATCAACTACCAATTCAAAGCTCTCTGCCCGGCAATCACAGACTTAGGTCTCTGGTTGGATCAGAATTCTTGCATAATGCACATCTCTCCTCCACCACATTTAACATTGCAAGAATTTTCAGACAGATATTTCTCATTAAACTCGTTATCATCTTTCTGTTTACCCCACGGTATAACAGAAGTCTATAGCCTAGTCTTCTGTTCTATCACACCTACCCCATCGGCCGCTGCGATGATGCAGAATAATTTTCTTTGGACAATTTGAGTTTGTCTTCTAATATACATTTCCTAATTCATAAGGTGTTCAATTATTCTTTGTTCATCCTGAATTGTAAATGAATAACGGAAGACTTCCGCCTAACTAGCTCTGTTTCCAAAGTAAATAGTAACTTCCTCCCCGATCCAACCAATAAGAAGCTGTTCTTCAGGCAGTACAATCCCTGTTTCTGGGCTCAGCTCGTGTCGCTGCGCGAAATATCCTTTAATCTATTATTTCTAGGGTAAATGTACTAACACATACCAGAGAATAAATAAATAAAGAAAAAGGTCAGTACAACTGACTCGCTCACCCTCCAAGAGGGTGTCGGTATGAACACTATGGCGAGTGAGACCACTACCACGAGCCGAATACCAATAGAAATCTCCCACTACAAAATCCCCACAAGAGGAGAGCCGACCCACAGAGTGGGCAGCAACTACTACTACGCCATCCCATGCTGCCGACCGCTGCGCCTCTGGTGGGCCATCCTTTTCAGTTTAGCGCACACGGTATACACGTGCCCTTTTTGCTCTGTGTTTTTTTGTGCCCTTTTCTTGGATTTATTTATCATGGAGCGTGCAGCCATCGCAGCAGCTAAGTTAAGTACTCAGTATTTATTGCTAATTGGTTTTTTCCGGCCCTGAGCCCGTATTTGCCGTTTTTTAGGTATAAATACGAACTCTAGGTCGGAAGCATGGCAGCATTGTTCTGCCTCGTGGCGGGTTCGTTCTTGGTCTCCCATACCCAGAACATTCCCTTACTTTAATACGCTCTATTTTAATCATCCGTTTTGTTTTAGGGTACAGTCTACACGGTTTTTTGTCATGCATGCATGCCTTTTACCTTATGTAGGCTCCTTCTATCCAGACCCTAGCCACGGCTCTTAGTATCGGCCCCGGCTAGCTTTGAGTGGTAGACTTTCCTTCGGGTTAGTCGTACACTCCTGGATTTTTTCTCCTACTATTTTGTTTTCTTCCTTTCATGTTTTATTCTTTTTATATTGTTTTTAGGTTAGTGTAGGCGTCTGGCTTCATTTAGCCTAGGTTAGGGCCCATAGGGCCCATATGCTACCGCTCCTCAGTTCGGTTGCTTCCCGATAGCATCTCTCTGTTCAGCCGGTGGTGGGTTTTTCTAGGCCTTATTGTCTCATTGTTTTGTAGTTACCACCGCCCCGTGGTCACTACGTGATCACGGAGCAGCCAGACGCCTGTCCAGTCTTCCTCCCCCCTCCCGCTCTTCCATAGAGTCGGGGGGTGGGTTGGTCTACCCATGCTCGCTCCGCATACCCGAGCCTGCCTCCCTCTCCCCCCAGGCGGAGGGAGTAGAGGGACGGGACAGACCCAGACTGGACTCGACCTCTCCAGCTTCTCGGTCCGGCCGGATGGTAAGGTGGGGGGACGGGCCTTTCCCCCCTCCGCGCTACTCCGTCGCTCCGTTGCTAGCCCGAGTCTGTTTGTCCTCTCGCCCTTTCCCACCTTACTGGGGCTCCTTTGCCACCGGAGGGCCCCAGCCATCCAGCGGAAAGGTGCTAGTCCACCCAACAGGGTGGACCGGGATATACAGTTGGTCTCTACTAACCACTCCGGCTCGCTGAGTCACGACACTCCGCCACGCACTGGACTTAGTCCGGTACGTTCGTATTTTATAGGTTTAAGTTCTGTTATGTTAAACTAGTAAGTTTAGCTTAAGCTACCTTAAACCATTCCCCCTCCCTTACCTGTCTCACCGGATCTCTCCGGGGTTATAGCCTATTCAGGCGGTAAGGGAGGCATGCAACGGAGGAGTTCTTCTATCCTTTAGCCTGTAAGTGATAACCTTTAAGATACTCATGTGTCTTTTCACTTACAGACCACCAACTGTGAGCATCCGGATGCGCCGCCACACTTCAAGACCCATGTGGACACGAAGTTTGCCGGTCCCATGCTCCATGCGCTGACTCCGCACGGGGACATCCAGGTCTGGTATCACGAGACGTGCACCATTTGTTATGATCTGGTGAGCCAGCTTTTAGACGGGGTAAGTATTCCAACTCCGTTAGCCAGTCCCCATTTTGTTATAATTCTTAAGTTTTCTAAAATTCAATTTCCAAACTTAAGATAAAAATTCATGGGGTTTTGCAGCCCCTATAATTTTAGGTTAAGCTTTTAATTTTGTTTTAGTTTTAAGTTTAATCTTAAAATCTAATCAATACCCTCTCTTTCAGGCTCTCGGCTGTGAAGGATAACCGCACTGGCAACCCTGCGGGCCTGGGTCGGCGGTTTTGGGAAGAACGCCGCCAAGGGTATGCCCTACATTCTTGAAAAGAAGTTGGCGGTACTGATCTTCCCCGGAGGAAAGTCAACAGGCTACGTCGACCAGCAGAGCTGCCCCGACTATCGCTTTCATCCAGCAACAGCTGGCTGCCTCGTTAACAGATCAAGGCCAGGATATCTCCTCGGAAAGTAAGTCGCAACATGGACATTAATATTGAACCTATGGTAGGTGTAGACGACCTGTTGGTCGAGGTAGGTACGTTGGACGCCCAAGGGATACCCTTGGGTGCCACTGGATCTTCTACCCCTGCAACCTCTCCATCCTTCCAAGGCTTTACAGGTGCTGAATTATATACTTCTCCTGACGCTTCCGTTAGACCCAAGGTCAAAGGTCAAGCTGTTAAAACCTTGACCAAGACGTCGTCGTCGTCTAAAAAGACGGCGTCGGCGTCATCCTCTTCTCGTAAGTCTCCGGCTAGAAATCCCGGAGCAGAGAGGTCTAAAGCTTCTGGGTCCAACTCTAAAATCCTCTAAGAGTAGATCCTCCAGGGAGAGATCACACACTCCAGCGGAGTCGACAGTTCCACTGCCCTTGGTTCCGGTTCAGAGCCACCCTTCCACCTCCGCAGCAGCTCCGGCTTTGGATTCCAACGCTGGTCTGTTGCAACAAGTGGGCGATCTGGTTGGTTCTCTGAAATCCAGTATGGAACAAATGATCTCCCGGTTGTCTGATAGATCAACTCTCAGGACAACATTATAGCCGGACTGAGCCAAGCTCCACTAGCTTCTTCCCCAACTTTCAGCACAGGGGGAGGCCAATTACCCCCGTATGACTCTCTACCTCCGTTCTCAATGAACAATCCTTGGAGAGTAGCATCATATGCCCCGTTCCAAGACGGGCTTATCTCTATCCCGGAATGTGGAACTCGGAGGATTGAAGACTTCGAGTTCTACCGAAGACCTTCAGCTCCCTTCATCGGCTATGCCAGGCTCACCGCCTCGGCTATGACTCGGGACTATAAGGTACCGAAAGAGACAGTCCTCTATTCACGAGACCAGGCTCAGAGAGAATGGCTCAGGTGTCTAGAGGACATGGATTGTTCCAATACAAAGATTCAATCGTTTAAGAGTCCGTTTACGATCTTTACAATGGAAGAGAGTACCCCGCTCCCTTTCTTGACAAAGATCGCTACAACCACCATTCCAGCAGCCCAGAAGGGGGATTCGATGCCTCAGCTGAAGGAAGCGGAAAACCCTACGTCTCCTTTACTCCCCTCAGCCGGTGAGTTTGTGGGAAGATTTGCCCAACACCTTTTCAGCGGGCAAACTCAAACCAGACTGTGCTATGGAGCAGTTTGGTGAGAAAGCTACCTAGGCTTCCGGATAGCCTTATTCAGGCGGAATTCGATTCCAAATCGCGGTTAGCCAGGTCTATTAATACCATGGCCATGACCGAGGTGGCTACCATTTTCCTATGGTTCGGAGCCACTCTTTAAGCTTCTCACCAAGTCTCTGACTCAAACGGTACGTCTGATATGTTTGAGTTCGCCACGGCTAGGACGAATTGTAGGAAACATGTCCTACAAGAAGCAACAATTCGGCATGAGCCGAATAAGTTGCTCACATCGACATCTGGGGAGCAGACCTCTTCCCAGAAGCGATGGTTGAAGGAGGTCCAGGCAGAGGCTACGAGATTAAACCAAAGCCTTAAAGATCGTGGTTGGGGTCCTTTACGGCGCCAAGGGAGACGCCAAGATCAAGTGGATCAAGGGGTATGGCTCCAAAGGAAACCCAGACGTTTCACAGCCCTACCAAGAAGGTCAAGCCACGCTTTACACACATGGTTCCAGCTGTTCCGTTGGTGCAACGCAAGCTCAAACCTTGCTAAGCCTCCAAGGCTTCAGTCCGGCAGGCCTAATCTTAGTGATTTCCTTCCCCCCAGCCTCACCTAACCCTAACCCTCCACCTCTTACGCCCTCGGAATCTCCAGCCTAACAATCAAGTTCTTCGAGGGTCAGGCTTCCAAGAAAGTTATGACCGCTCTAGGAGGGTAAGGGGGGCAGAGGTAAACGATCCTTTCGTGGGAGAGGATCGGGAGGGCCCTTCAACAGAAGGGAAAGCATTTCAGGGGAGGTCCGATGGAGGTCTATCAAAAGCCAATGAAGGAATGTGGTTCAGGTAGGGGGAGGGATGGCTGTTTCACTTCACCGCCACCGGTGGAACTTCAGCAAGTGGGCGGCAGAGCATTGTGTTCAAAAGGTCTGGGTTGGAGCTGGAATAAGCCGGACCCGCACCCCATCCAGAGGACGCCTTTGTCCGCCAACTTCCATCCCAAAGAATTGACGGGAAGTATGCGGAGGACCCTCCTTCAGAAAGGAGCTATATTCGAGAGTCAACAGGGTTAAAATTTTCAAGGACGCTTAATTCAGCGTGCCAAAGAAAGGCTCACAGCAAAAAACGGAAGGTGGGTAACTCTTAGCACGTTATTGTACCCGCCTTAAACTTAGCCCATTGTTGTTCGCTGCGACAGTTTCAAGAATGCTCACGATCTCGGCAGGGTGGATAACGGACCTTACTGTCATTCCCGTGGTGGGGCCGTCCCCGGTAACCCTCTTATCGATCTTCTTGACAGACTCCTTACTATCATATCCCTATTGCCAAGACAAGCTTCCGTCCGTATCTGGGCGTTCAAGAAATAGGAGACCAGTAACATTCTCCTTCAAGGATTAGTTCCTTTTCGGGCGCAACGTAGCACCCATGGTGGTGTTCACCGAAGTGGCGGAAGTAGTAGTTTCAACACCTAAGAATCGCAAGGGGGTTATGGGTAGTCACGTAATCTCGAACGATTGGTTGATGCTGGGCTCGCCAACAGTCGAGGAATGCCACGTAGCAACACTGGAAGTGATTAAGTTCCCTGGAATAAATCTTATGGCTTCAAGATAAACAGGACCAAGTCAAGACTCACTCCAGAGTCAAACTTTCAGTGGCTGGGCATCCAATGGAATCTATCCTCCCATACTTTGTCGATTCCATCAGCCAAGAGGAAGGAAATAGCGAAGTCAGTAAAGCAGTTTCTGAGTCACAAACTTGCGTCAAGAAGAACTCAGGAAAGGATCCTGGGTTCACTCCAGTTTGCATCAGTGACAAACATCTTGATGAAAGCCAAACTGAAAGACCTAACCAGAATCTGGCGCTCACGAGCAAATGTCAGGTCCAGGGACAAGTTATCCTCAGTCCCTCAGATTCCTACGAATCGACTTCGCCCGTGGGCGAAAGTCAAGAACTTATCAATATCAGTGCCCCTTCAGTTTCTCCTCCGGGATTACCATCCACACGGACGCTTCATTAAGCGGTTGTTAGGATATTCCCAGTTCAAGAAAGTTTCAGGGAACTTGGTCACCTCAGTTCCGTCAGTTCCATATAACGTACTGGAAGCAATGGCAGTGTTCTTGACTCTAAAAGGTACGTCCGCCAAAGTACTCCCACATAAAGCTAGTCTTGGACAGCGCAGTGGTAGTACATTGTATAAACAGGGGAGGCTCCAAATCACGTCATCTATAAAATTCATGTCATGGTAGCCATCTTCTCCCTGGCGGACAAGTTCAGTTGGCACCTCTCCTCCACCCATATAGCTGGAGTGAGAAACGTCATAGCAGATGCTCTATCCCGATCAGTACCTCTAGAGTCGGAATGGTCACTGGACAACAGTTCGTTCCAATGGATTCTTCAGAGAGTTCCAGGCCTACAAGTGGATCTCTTCGCATCCCAAGCGAACCACAAACTCCCATGTTATGTGGCACCCAACCTGGACCCTCTGGCCTATGCCACGGACGCCCTGGCCCTAGACTGGAACAACTGGGAGAAGATTTATGTCTTTCCTCCAGTGAATCTTCTCATGAAGGTACTGAACAAACTCAGGACATTTAAGGGTCAAGTGCTCTAGTAGCCCCAGACTGGCCGAAGAGCAATTGGTACCCTCTAGTTCTGGAACTGGGGCTTCGCCCTCTTCGGATTCCCAGTCCCAGGCTCTCCCAGTCAGTACAAACGAAGACTGTGTTCGCTTCCTCAGGATTCTAAAAACCCTAACTTTATGGATTTCATGAAGTTTGCAGCGAAAAGAGATGCGAATATTGACCCTCAAAACATTTCTCTTCTTGGAATCCGATAAAGAGATTCAACTTTGAGACAGTATGATGCTGCTGTCAAAAAAAGTTAGCAACCTTCCTGAGAGAATCAGATATTAGAATCATGACAATCAATTCAGCTATATCCTTTTTCAGATCTTTATTTGAAAAAGGCTTAGCAGCTAGCACCATTACGACAAACAAGTCCCAGCCTTGAAAAAGATTTTTCAATTTGGTTTCAACATAGACTTGACAGACTCCTACTTCACGTCTATTCCCAAGGCTTGTGCTAGACTTAGACCTTCTGTAAGGCCTACGTCAGTATCATGGTTCTTAAATGATGTTCTAAAGCTGGCTTCAGAAACTGATAATGACAACATGCTCATTTATAATGCTCTTAAGAAAAACTCTATTTTTTATTAAGCTTGGCTCAGGAGCTAGAATTTCAGAACTGTCGGCTTTATCCAGAGACCCGATCATATTCATTTCTCCCACAGGGGAGTGCTACTTTCTCCGGAACTAGTTTTATAGCAAAGAATGAAGATCCTTTGATGAGGTGGGAAACCATGGAAGGTACTACCCCTTCCACAAGATATATCTCTTTGCCCAGTATCGACCTTACGAGCCTTTCTGTCTAGGACCTCCTCATCCTCATCGGGTCCTCTCTTTAAGAGAGAAAAAGGTGGTACTTTATCTATTAAAGGCATCAGGCAGCAGATCCTGTACTTTATTAAACAAGCCAATCCTGACTCTTTTCCAAAAGCACTGATGTCAGGGCAGTAGCCACCTCAATTAACTATTTCCAACATATGAACTTCGATGAGTTGAAAAATATACTGGATGGAAATCGCCGACAGTATTTAAACGTCATTACTTAAAGTCCTTGGAAGCTCTAAAATTTTCAGCAGTGGCGGCGGGTAACATAGTTTCCCCCGACTCTGCCTAATCTTTAGTAGAAGATCCAGTCCTCCTTTCTACCTGTCTCACCCAACAGTTCGTCTATTCCTGCCTGTTCATCTACGGTTACCTTGTGTCTTAGCTGCTTTTATGATGATATGGTGGGTGTCCCTTATTTTTTTGCTAGGGACACTCACAATCGATTGTATATATTGATCTCTTGGATGTGATCCCCTTATTTTTATGCTAGGGGATACATCTTAATTGTAATGGTTACGGGTTTTGTATATTAAGTTATATACATTCCTTTATATATTACTGTTATTGAAGTTTGTTCTGCTCAACTTATTGTCTTAATTGCTCTAGAGTTCTTGATACATGTCAATACACAGATACTATTTCGGAACATATATGCCATGTAAGCCCCTGTATATATGTAAATTGCCTTAAGTTAAGAAATATTATTAGCATTATGTTTAATTTAAGCAATATTTCTATTTTTGTATCATTGTGTATATGTATCTTTATTAACAATTATATTCTTTTATTTTATTTTATCTTTATTTGAGACCTCTTTTTTGTTTTGTTAAATGTTTATTTACAATCTTGTGCTATTTCTCTGGTACGATTTCGCGCAGCGACACGAGCTGAGCCCAGAAAAGGGATTTTGACGTAAGGAAAAATCTATTTCTGGGCGATTGGCTCGTGTCGCCAGCGAAATCCCACCCTACCCATCCCATCGCTCAAGATTGTCTGCTAACTTCAGGATGGCCACAGAGGCGCAGCGGTCGGCAGCATGGGATGGAGTAGTAGTAGTTGCTGCCCACTCTGTGGGTCGGCTCTCCTCTTGTGGGGATTTTGTAGTGGGAGATTTCTATTGGTATTCGGCTCGTGGTAGTGGTCTCACTCGCCATAGTGTTCATACCGACACCCTCTTGGAGGGTGAGCGAGTCAGTTGTACTGACCTTTTTCTTTATTTATTTATTCTCTGGTATGTGTTAGTACATTTACCCTAGAAATAATAGATTAAAGGATATTTCGCTGGCGACACGAGCCAATCGCCCAGAAATAGATTTTTCCTTACGTCAAAATCCCTTTTTCATTACTGAAAGACTCTCTGCTTTCATTGCAAACTCAGACTTTCTCGGCGAGCAGCAATGAAATAGCGGATTAACTTTTTCAGTCCTTTGTAAAACAGCAGGGATTAAAGCCGTCTTCACTGGTTGGTGTCATTGACGGGACTTTTTCTATGATCAGAATCTTGAGAGTTTATTTCTCTCGATTCACCTGTGAAGATGTAGGTCCACATTCACTTAAGTCATTTACTAGTGATATAGTATTGTTCCTCCTTAGTTGAGATTCAACTACTGATGAGAAACTTCTGTGTTGCCATCACAGGGACCTCAGTCTCTAGAAGGCAATTGACTATCGTCTAATGTGCACATCGTTGGTGAACAAGATAGATGATTTGTATGATTGTTCTTAGCATAACCCTTCAACAGACGGGTGTCATGTTGACGACATCTTGGATGCATGACAGTTCAAAACTGCAATCAGCCGGCATGTTAACAAGTCCGAGTCCTGTGGACTTTGTATGGGTTGATCCAGATCAGTCATTACTTTGTCCTATTGGTGTGTTGCTGTACCCATGAAGGATCGACACCCTTCATTGAGTGTCGATGCCTTTATCCACTGCAGACCTGAGGTCCTTTATATTTATCCCCACCTCATGCCACCCCTCAATCTGAACCTGGGCTGAAAGGCAAAGTGGAGTGTTTACATCCGGGTAGGTGGGCCTTCCTGCCTACCAGACGGTAGTTACTGCCTAACCACCTTGTTCAAGAATTTAATGGCCGTAATTCCAGCCTACGCTGAAAGTAATTCCTTATGTAAAGGACCTCAGGTTTGTATAGTTAGGAAAAATACAATTTACATTCAAAAATTGTGATGTTTGAATGGTAGCTGTATGGTTGAAGGACCATTGTTTACATTTGTTTCTCCCATTATGAAAGGTAAGGTTGGGTTGTGTAACCCTGATCCCGTGGGAAAAGCTTTGGACACAACTGCGAGAGAGAAACAGCCCTTAATGTGGTGGACCTGTTGGATGGTCCTTTATTTGAGTATTATTGGAATTGCTCATGAATTTTGCATAGCAAGTATGACTTCAGGGAAGTCTTGGAAATTCCACAGTCTAGAGGTTGCTGGCCAGCACACTCGTATTGCTTTTCCCCCATCAAGATTTGACAAAATTTCAGAAGATTATCCGAACTAGACTCCAATTGTGGTTAGTGACATATGTAGTCTCAGCCAAACACCTGCTTGTCTCCAACTGTTGATCACGTATGATTCTTCAGAGAACGGATATCTTTGTATGTCTTTTATGGATATTTATCCAAAAGACTTTCAAGCTCTAGCGAACCTTCGGACATTCAAACTCCATCATCACCGTCATCCTTCAACCTCAATACGTATTGTCCAGATTCGTGGACTTGTGCATTCGCAGATTTCTCTCTGGAACATTTCCCCCTATTATTTGCAGAAATTCCACCTGTTAGCGGTATTTTTCTATGAGAAATAACCACAAATTCCTTTTTTTATGTATCAATTTCATCATAAAATGCACTTTTTGTGATAAAACTATTAAAAAACCTGGTATAAAAATTTTTAATGGTTTTTCTTGAGTTTTAAGTAACAAAATTGAATACAGGGGGACCACTGTATATAAATTTCTTCATTACTTAATGTTAAAAGGGTGTAAGAGCCTAGAGTCAGTCACAAACAAGACCTGCCCATAATACACTGCATCTCCTTGGGAGAAGCACACCCTTTTGTCAATAGCTTGCAGTTCACTTACACACTACAAGGACAAGTGTCTGCCGAGTGAAGACACACAAAAGCAGAACTGGGGGGTTTAAAAGGAGGATCTGTGAGCCATTGTAAAATGACGTCTAGGTTCCAGGAGACCAGTTCAATCTCCTTCTGCTTAGAAATGTTGAATGACTTGACAAGGTCAAGGTCATTAAGATACGAGTTTGATGACAGGTCCAGACCTCTGTGCTTGAAAATCGAGCTAAGCATAGAGCAATATCCTTTAATGGTGGAAGATGACAGACTTCTAGAGGTCCTCAGATAGAGGAGGAAGTCCACTATATGGGTCAAAGATTTCTCAAAAGACGAGACATTATGTCTGAGGCACTATTTAATAAAAAAAAAAAAAAAAAAAAAAAAAAAACTGTCCACTTTGCTTAGTAGACATTGCAAGAAGATTGTTGTCTGCATTTTACAATAGTAGCTTCTGCAGCTGCTCTTGAAAAACCTTTCACTCTGACAAGCTTCCTGACAGTCTGAAGCCTGTCAAAGCAAGAGTGGACAATCTTTGGTGGTATCTCTTGAAGCGAGGTTCTTTGAGTAGCCACTGTTTTTGGGGAAGTAGCCTCAGAATGGAGTTACAAGGGTCATCGAGACATGGTGTGAGACAAACTTGTTCAGCACTTCCTCACTATGTTGAAGGGTAAGAAGGTATACAGATTCAGACTTGGTAGTTTTGGAGCATGGTGTTTGTCGCCCATGCCACTCTTGCTGTAGGTCATGGTCAAGAAGCACTGAAGGCCTAGATGAATTGCCTTTAGCTCCTTGACACTGATATGAAGTTTCCGTTCTTCTGAGGACGACATCCCGGAAACTTCCTGACTTTCCAGAAGGGGTCCCTAGCCTAGATCCGAGGCATTTGATTAGAAATCTAGGTTGAGGCTCAGAGAGAGAAAAGACTTTCCTTGCAAAAGTTTTACTTTGCACTGCCAAAACTGGAGGTCCAATTTGATTTCTTGAGTGATGGGAAACATAACAGAGTCTGGTTGGGTTTTCCTGTCCCAGCTAGCTTTTAGGTAGAATTGGAGAACTCTCGTGTGTAGTCTGCTTAACTCAATGGTCTCGATGGACAATCGAGTTCCTAGTGGGCTCATCCACTAATAGGCCAAACAAGACGAGAGATCGAGAAAACTGTGGATTATCTGGAGCAAATTGGTGATTCTCTTGGGGGTGGGAAAAGTCCAAGAATCCCCAAATAGAGAATCCTTGTGTCGGGAGTAACTGGGACTTTTAAGATTTAAAAGAATTCCTAGTTCCTGGGTAAAGCGAAGAGTGGTCTGCAGGTCCTTCATGCACTTCTTTGAAGGGGATCGAAGGAGCCAGTCATCCAGGTAAAGACTGATGTTGATGCTGATCAGATGAAGCCATTTTGTGAGAGGGAAGAGGACTTTAGTAAACACTTGAGATGCCCTGGAGAGACCAAAGCACAGAGCCCATAACTGAAACACTTTGCCCTGGAAGATGAACCCGAGATACTCCCTGCAGCCAGGATGGAAGGGGACATGGAAGTATGCATCCTGCATATCCAACTGTATCATCCAATCTCCCGGGTGAATGGATGACATGACTGTCTGGTTCATATCCATCTTGAACATCTTCCTTACAAAGTGATTGAGGGCACTTATGTCTAGGATGTCTCCAACCCCCCAACGTTTTGGGGACTACAAACAGAAAATTGTAGAAGCCCTCTTTATGGATGTCCTGAACTTCATCTATGGCTTTCTATGGCTGCAAGCCTAGAAAACTTGAGGAGGTTCTTAAGTAGGTTGTCCAGCTCTGCTGAAGAGAACATAATCTTCGCCTAAGCAAAGGCTGAAAGACAGGAAAAGTCATGGAGGCTGGAGGAGTCCCCTTGAGAGGAAGCAGCGACTACCAACAAGGGAGCTTCTCCAATGGCATGCGATAGGTACATCCTCTTAACCAGACGAGAGGGAGGATGGGTGAAAATAGCCTTACCTCACTCCCTCTTAGCAGAGAACCAGGTTTCAATTTCTTTCATCGCCTTTTTGGATGACAAGGAAAGAACCATCTTAGGAAACTGGAACTATCATCTGGAAGGCTCCTCATCAGGAAGGAGGAAGCTGATGAGGCTGGGGCTGGATGGAAAACTTACCAACAGGTAAGTTGCACATCATTTTTCTCTCCAGCAGCCCCAGCTTCATCGGCTGGTAGTGAAGAAGAGCTGCATATGCTGAGGGTTGATCTCCTCTTCATCCTCAGAAGAGATCAGAGACGGATAAGTCATGCGCACACTCAAGAGGAAGGAGCTTTCTTGAGGATGCTCATGATTTCAGATAACTGTTACCTGACGGATGCCAAAGAAGGCTCATCTTGCTCCAAGGTGGGTGCTTGGTGCTAAGCAGAGGTAGACAGATGATGAAGAGTTAATGCCAGGCACTGTAGTACTACCACAAACTTATGAGATTTGAATTGTGCAATTTCACAGACACACAAACTTTTCATTGGAACCTAAGTAATTGCCATAGACAAGTTTTTCACAGATCCAGACATTTGTGAATCCTCAAAAAACCTACAAAAGTGTTTGTTTAACCCTTAAACGCCGACTGGACGTATTTTACGTCGACATTTTTTGTCTCTCGGGTGCCGACTGGACGTATTTCACGTCGACATACAAAAGTTTTTTTTTTAAATTCGCGGAAAAATACTTTTAGGCCTACCAGCCGAAAACTCTTGAATCACACGCCTTGGGGGATGCTGGGAGTTCACGGATCAAGGTGTTGTTTTGTTTACAATCGTTAAACGGCTAATTTAAAATGGCACTAAAAAGTATCTGTGACACGTCTCGGAAATTATTTTGTCACTTTGACATAATTTTTGTACCATTTTAAATTAGCCGTTGCATGGAGTATTATATATGAAAATGTGCGCATTTTTATGTAGAATACAAAAAAAAAAAAAATACTCATGATTTTAGCTTTTATCAGTTTTGAGATATTTTCATATAAATAACGATGTGCCAAAATTTCAACCTTTAGTCAAATTTGACTCTACTGAAATGGTCGAAAAACGCAATTGTAAGCTAAAACTCTTATATTTTAGTAATATTAAATCATTTACCTTAATTTTGCAACTAATTGGAATTCTCTAGCACAATATTTCGATTTATGGTGAATTTATGAAAAAATCATTTTCCTTACGTCCGCGCGGTAACTCTTCCGAAAAAAATCAGAAATGTTTTTGTCCAATTGTCGTAATGTTTGCACCATTTTAAATTAGCCATTACATAAAGTTTATATGAAAATGTGCAAAATTTCATGTAGAATACAACTAAAAATAATTGAAGGTTGTAGCTTTTCTCATTTTTGAAATAATTGCATATAAATCACAATAAATAGAAAAAAAATGTTCGGTCAACTTTGACTCTACTGAAATGGTCGAAAAACGCAATTGTAAGCTAAAACTCTTACAGTCTAGTAATATTCAGTCATTTATCTTCATCTTGAAACAAATTCGAAGTCTCTAGCACAATATTTAGATTTATGGTGAATTAAAAAAAAAAATTTCCTTCCCTCAGCGCGCGGATTCTCCGCCACAAATCTCCGAAATGCATACGTCCAATTCTCGGAATATTTGCTCCGTTTCATATTAGGCATTTCATAGAGTTTTATATATGAAAATGTGCGCAATTACATGTAGAATAAAACGAAAAATATTTGAAGGTTGTAGCTTTTCTAATTTCCGAAATAATTGCATATAAAAAAATATATAAAAAAATTCGACATTTGGTCAACTTTAACTCGTCGGATATGGTCGTAAACTGCAATTGTAAGCTAATACTCTTACAGTATAGTAATATTCAATAATTTGTCTTCATTTTGAAAGACATTGGAAGTCTCTAGGACAATATTTAGATTTATGGTGAATTTTTGAAGAAAATATTTGTTTATGTCCGCACGTTACGAATTCATGCATTATTTTGTGATAATATTTTCTCTGTGTTGCTTTTATCGTTTTACAATGTGTTATATACCAAAATGATCACAATTTAGTGAACATTACAACAAAAAAAAGTAACTTGTTACCTTCAACTGTTTTGTGCACAGCGCGATTTGAATACAATTATATATGAAATTTCATTTTTGCGCTATCATATATCGCATTATTTATATATGATAATGATAATTTTTTCATTTCTGATGGTTGCATACTAAACATCAGCCAATGACAAAAAAAGGAGCCAAAAATGAACTCTTAATCTTGAAAACTAAGCGCGCTGTGATTTTTTGAAAAAAATATTTTTTCCACTTCCGCGCTCACTCCGAAACACCTCCGGCACACGGGAGACAATTTTTATTTTACCGCTTCGGCGTTTAAGGGTTAATTACATTTTAATTTTTTTTTATGTAATTTATAAGTTTTTAACCTATTATGTTTAAATTAAATAACATTAAATAATAATTCTGGCAAAGACCAACTACAAAAGCTTTTAGATATTAGTTGGTCTGGCTTCTGAAGCCCTGGGAAGACCCTAAGACTAACTCCTTTGGGGTCAAACAGCATCTGCGCTATCAAAAATACAAAATTATGTACCTGTGCAGTGATATAATATGTACACATAAAAAAAAAAAAATTATCATGGTCCATGACATACAACTTGCAGTGTTCTGCAGTGAATTTGAATGTGCTTGTACATGTTCAGTCATGAGCCATAATAAATGAGAAATCAATAAACAAGTGTCAATTCACGTAAAAACAAATGTTCAAATATGTAATAAGAATAGCGAAATGTGCAGGTAACATAGAGCAAAATAATTTTAAAGCTTAAAAATGTAAAAAAAATTTATTGCTAGTACTTACATGACATTCATTACACTTTGCAGTGTATATACTGTATGTAAGTATTTGTAGTTCCAGCATTCAGTCATCAATCATAAAAATATAAAAATTAATAGAGAAAAATGCCAAATCACATTAAATAAATAAATGTTAAAAAAATACAAATAATATACCTATGCAGTAGTAATATAATACATATGGACAAACAACAAAACCATTTAAAAAAAAATTGTCTTGGTACAAGATATTCAACTTCCAGTGTTCTGTGCTTGCGTGCATGATATACCATACTGAAAAGATAAACAGACTTTCAGGAAACTCTTGAGAAGTTCTTATTGTGTACATCCAACTGAAGATTAAATTCAGCCTTCAGTAGTATTCTCCTAGTAAACCTTTTCCTCCTCCACCAATAGCATGCACTGACATCACCCTTCAGATGGGTGAACTTGCACATAATTTCTTCTTTAAAATTAATGCTAAATACATACAACCTTTTTCTTCCCTCTGTAAAACTCACATGAAAAAACATACAATTTCAAAACAACAACAAAATGCTTAGCTATCGAATGACTTATTGTAAATGTACTACACAGTAGTATTAGCGATGTTATGTGGTTTGTTTACAAGGTGTCTAGGTAGTTCTCTAAATGGTTTTTAAATACTTATTATTGTATGTACAGTAACTGAAAATTTTGCTACATCATCAAAACAATAAAATGACAATAGTATTACAAATTAAAGGATATCAATGATAAAGAGTACTCTTGGCATTTTATTATATTGCTACAAATAATTTTTCTTACATATGCATGTAAATATCATAAAATATCATTTAAAACTTAACAATACAAGGCACCCCAACACCATTCATGCATTTACAAAAAAAAAAGCATTAAACAATAAACATTACATAAATCTCTTAGGGCAACCCAAAGAGATCCAAGAGCAAATTAAGTTTGCTATTCAGGAGGCTGACATTTTCCTGAGGAAGCTGTTTTAACCAGTCCTGTGGGAGGTTTGAGTAACCTAGCAAGGCACCTAAGATTCCACCTGTGACACTAGCATGAACACATATACCTTCTCCACCTCTCATTACAATGTCCAGAATCTGAGATTTGAAGTCATAACCATTCTTTTTCCCCAGTGAGTTCATTAGCAGTCCTATAGAAGTCAAAACATCATTGCTACAGCTTTCTTCACTGACTTTGATATCAAGTACATTTAAGAAAATTTGCTCATCTTTTTCACTCAAGTGTTTCTTAGCAACTGTCTTGATGAGATTTTCAATAATCTTCATAAATGCTGGAACATCATTCACTGTACTTCCCTGAAAACATACAAGTTGCCTATAGTAATTTCAAACAAAGGATTTTGACGTAGGAAAAATCTATTTCTGGGTAAGGAAGCCGTGTCGCCCAGTGAAATGTGTCTGCTTTAGCACTATTTCTAGTAAAATATTGCTATAATACCAGAGAACTGCTAAATTGGACATGTCAGAAGCCTCCGACTCGCTCACCTACATAAAAGGTGTCGGTATAAAACTGGGGCGAGTGTTAAACACTACCACAGCAACCCCTCCAATTAGCCTTTTCCTCATCAAAAGACCCTAAATACGGGGAGCCGACCCATAGGTCACACCTATGGGGGGGGATTTCACTGGGCGACACGGCTTCCTCGCCCAGAAATAGATTTTTCCTACGTCAAAATCCCTTTTCTGGGCTCAGCCGTGTCGCTCCCGTGAAATTGTACCAGAGAAACACCAAGCTACATCACTCTGAAATGAAATAGAATATTAAATTGTATAAATTAACACCATACACCAATTCTAATAACAAAGACACTTGCTGCGGTAGGTAGAATGTTAATAATGCTGGCATAATGGAAAATATTCATAAGACACAAGGACAGTACTATATTGATGTTGTAACAGGAGACACTGATCTCCCTACAGCTATTGCATGATATTTTAAGATCCTCCAAAGACTTAAGGTAATGCTTTTGGAAAACCCAGTGCGACTTCCGACCAGTATACTTCTTCAGATCATCAAAGTTCATATATTTGAAGAAATTTACAGAAGTTGTTATAGCCCGAATACCACGCACCTTGGGAAATGACCCTGGGCTGGCTTTCTTGATAAAATACAAAAACTGCTGCCTAATGCCCTTTAGAGATATGGTACCACCGCCACCCCACATGAAAAGGGGGGGGCCTTCGGAAAAGGTAGATGTTCTAGATAAATAGTCCTTAAGAGTTTTAACAGGACATAAAGATGGATGTTGCGGAAACGGAACAACCTTCCATGGGGACCACCTTACCAAAGGGTTCTCATTCTTAGCCATAAAGTATTTATTTGGTGAAAGCAACACGTCACCCGAGGAAAGGAATTCTATATGCCCTTGGCCTCTAGATAAAGATGACATCTCCGATATTCTGGCACCTGAAGCCAGACTTAATAAAAAACAGTGCCTTACGCAAAAGGGTTTGGCAATCACATTTGGAGTTGTCTGTTTTAGAGTCTAAACTGAGAACATCGTTAAGAAACCATGACACTGACGACGGCCTGTGAATGGGCCGCAGGCGTGCACATGCCCTTGGGACTGAGGTGAAATAAGACTCAGTTAGATTTATACCAAACCCGAGAAGAAAAATCTTTTTCAGAGCTCACTTAGTGGTTGTTATTGTGGCAACTGCCAAGCCTTGTTCGAATAAAGTCCTGAAGAAGGTTATAGCCACGTTCATTGTCATTACTTTGACATTGATTCCCTGAGAAATGTAGACAATTGTTTAACTGCTGAATCATACTGGCGAAGTGTAGATTCTCTTTTGTCTGACTCCAAGAACAAAATGTTCTGTGGATCAATGTCCCCTACTCTCCTACCTGCAAACTTCATGAAATCCATAAAGATAGGGGGTTTTGTGAAGACCTGAGGAATCGAACACAGTCACCGTTTGAACTTGTTGCGACAGCCTCAAGTCCGGGAGAGGGTGAGGACGAAGACCTAGTTCCAGGAGAAGGGGAAACCAATTGCTCTTGGGCCAGTAAGGAGCTATGAGAGCCACCTGACCTTTGAAGGATTTCAACTTGTGCAGCATCTTCAGGAGAAGGTTCATTGGAGGGAATAAATAAACCTTCCTCCACTGATTCCAATCTATACTCAGGGCGTACGTAGCGTATGCCAGAGGGTCCATATTTGGGGCTACGTAACAAGGCAGCTTGTGGTTTGCCCCTGTAGCAAACAGATCTACTTCCAGACCCGGTACTCTCCTGCAAACCCTCTTGAAGGATTCCTGGTCTAGTGACCATTCTGACTCCAGGGGGACTGACCGGGACAGTGCGTCTGCTACTACATTGTGGACTCCTGCCAGATGGGTAGCCGATAGATGCCAGGTGTTCTTGTCAGCTAGAGAAAAAATTGCTATCATCACGTGGTTCAAATGACTTGACTTTGAACCACCTCTGTTTATACAGTGTACCACTACCGCACTGTCGAGAACCCACCAGATATGAGTCTCCTCCGGAGGAAGGAGCTTCTTTAAGGTCAGAAACACTGCCATAGCTTCCAGGATGTTGATGTGAAGCTTTTGGAACTGAGGTGACCAAGTTCCCTGAACCTTCTCGTGCTGTAAATAACCTCCCTAACCTGTCAGTGATGCGACTGTATGCACCAGTAGGGACGGGGGAGGGAACTGCAACTGTAACTCTTTGGCTAGATTTTCGGCCATTGTCCATGGACGTAGACGTTTCTTGAGAATCAGAGGTACCCGGCCGAACTTGTCGCGACACTTGGCATTGGCCTTTGAACGCCAAACTCGATTGATGTCCTTGAGCTTGGCTTTCAACAGAACGTCTGTGACTGAGGCAAACTGGAGCAAGCCTAGGATCGTCTCCTGATTCCTTCTCGAAGTCTTTTTGCATTTTAAAAATTGGCTTGTTGCCTTGGCAGTCTCCTTCCCCTTCCCTGATGGAATGGAAAGATTGTGTGAATCCAAGCCCCAATGGATACCTAGCCACTGGAACTTGGATTCTGGGGCCAATCTGGACTTGGTCCTGTTGATCTTGAACCCTATATATTCCAGGAAAGATATGACCTTGTCCGTGGCTTTCATATACTTGTCTTTGACCATCTCCCAGATTAGCCAGTCGTCTAGGTACGCCACCACCAATAAACCCTGAGACCTTAGCTCCTGCACCACTACCTCCGCCAGTTTCGTGAAAACCCTTGGGGCTATATTCAGCCCGAAGGGCATCACCTTGAAGGAATAGGCTTCTTTCCCTAGTTTGAAGCCCAGGAATGGATGGAAGTGCCGAGCTATCGGGACATGATAATAGGCGTCTGTAAGATCTATAGAGGTGGTGACGCCCCCACGGGGAAGTAAGGTCCATACCTGAGAGATGGTCAGCATTTAGAACTTGACGCAACGAATGTACAAGTTTAAACGGGACAAGTCTAAGATCACCCTCCTTTTGTCGCCCCTTCTTTGGGACACTGAATAGACGACCCTGAAATTTCAAGTTCTTTGTCCTGGAGACTGCTCCCTTCTGGAGAAGGTCCCTGGAGTAATCCATCAACCCTTGCATTGGTTGCTGATAGAAGGTGATGGGTGGAGGAGGACCCTTGATCCAACTCCAGCCTAGGCCCCTGGATACTAAGCTTTCCGCCCAGCTGCTGAACCCCCAACGATGTCGAAAGAGATACAGCTTGCCTCCTACCTGAGGAACTTCATTGAGATGATGAGGGTCGGGTTCCTCTTCCTGACCATGCACCTCTAGCTCGCCCTTGGGCTCCAGTTCCTCCACGCTGACGAAAGGGGCCTCTAGCCCTGCCACCCCTAGCAACCTTGGTAAAAGTTGAAATTTGAAATACCCGATTCTCATAGACCAGGGTTAAAAGCAGGCGACACTGAATACAGTGGGGGAACCTGTTGGCTAGCCGACAGCGAAAAGAAGACAATTGATGCTGTTGCTGAGGCTGAGAGCGAAAGGAAGACAATTGATGCTGTTGCTGAGGCTGAGCCTTAGAAGACGAAGGCTGGGGAACTTGCTGAATTGGTACAGCTTGTAGCACAGGATGCTGTTGCGGAACTTGGAAAGATTGGTACCTTCTATGCCTCTTCCTAGCCCTAAAACTGGAGGAAGAAGACTCTAATTTCCTTTTGAAAGGAATGCCCCAACGCAATCTGATGCTTTGATTAAAACGTGATGCCTTGTTCTGAACCTCGTTTACTGCCGAAGCTGGGAAGAGATCTGCACCCCAGATTGAGGAAGCCAGCAGCTTGTTGGGTTCGTGCCTGATCGTAGCATCGGATAGAACATGCTTCCTGCAATTTCCCTTAGTAACCGCAAAGTCGTACGAGTCACATTGCATGCTCAAAAGTAACGACTCCGCAATGACCTTAAACAGCGGCTCATGAGCGTACTCCAAAGCCGCTGTCTCCGTCATCACTAGGGAGTTAAGAGACCTTGCAAGACGTGTCCTAGCATCAAATTCGGCTTGGATCAATGCGTCTGACAGCCTAGGGAGGCGCTCACTAAACAAGTTGATTGCACAGTTTGGCTTAAGCTTGCCTACCGAGAATGTAGCCGGCAAACTTCCCACAAATTCTCCCTACCTGGGAGTAGCAATGATGTGGGATCTGTCTCGCTAAGCTGGGGCTCTTCCCGAGTCACCGCCTGAAGGGTAAGTCCTGCTACCTTTGATGTAAAAGGTAAGGGGTTCCCGTCATCAGTCGTAAACATCGTGAAAGGGCTTTTATATGCTGTTACCTTAGTATTTGAGCAGTTCCAATCTTCTAGGCTCCGTATCCATGCTTGCAGAGCCTGATTGCTAGAAAGGATAACAGTCCCCTTGGAGACCTTATCCTCCCTAATCAGAGCTGCCTCCATAAGCCTAACATAACCTATAAATGGTGGCCGTAACCCTTCGGGGAAGAACTCGAAATCCTCGAGTCTACGTGTACCACAACCTTCTACAGTCAACATCCCGTTGACAAACGGAGCGAAGTTCACCACCCTCCAAGGATTACCAGGGTGGAACGGAGGGAGCGTGGACCCGTCAGGCATGCTCTGACCTTGCACCAAGATACTAGGAGGTGCTGGAACTGCCAACTCCTGTCTGAGACCTGCAATCAGGGAGTCCTGTGCACCTAAACTTTTAAAACTCTTTCAAACCTTGCTGCAACTGAACTGACTAAGCTACCAAGACCACTGACCTGATTAAAATATTCGTGTTGAACAGGTCTTGGCCGACTAAAGGGAACCTTCCTGCCCTCCCTACGGTACCTTATGAGGTATCCGATCTCTAGACGTTGATGGAATGGGACTTGTGGGGCAATGGGAAGAGTTCCCTCCTTGAGGCCTTGGATTTGCAGGCTTAGAAAGAGATCTCAGCCTAGGTTTAATATGTGTATGAACCTCTGGCACCTGCCCAGGCCTTGGCTTTGTCTCTGATTTGCTTTTAAGCAAGGTTTTACCCGAAGGTTTTCTCTTTAATTTAGGAATCACAGAGAAGAAATGCGACCTGGAAGGGGGCAAACCTCCTGTGAAACCCATGAAGGAATGAAGTAAAGGGAGAGGAAGAATCAGTCACTCGAGGATAGACCCCAGTGACCAACTAGGCTAGCCTCATTAACACTGTTACCTGTACCCATATCTAGTGTAACGGGCAAATCCTCACTACTTCAAGTGAGACTCCTTCCAAACCAAGGTCCGGCAACTCTGCCTCTTGCTGTTCCATAACTGAATCTTAAATTGATTTGATAATTGGTGCTGCGACTTTTGGGTCAACGTATCCGGCAGATTTCCCGGCTGGGAAGGCTGCCATATCTTGAGGTAGAATATACGGCTTAGCTTTCCCTACGTTCCGTCCAAAACCTCCAACCCAGATCTTGAGGGTGGAGAGTGCAGCATGCTTAACAGACTGCTCCGTCTGTAATGCAAGGAATGTGTCAATTTTGAGTAAAATCTTTGAACTTTATGCTTACATTTGATTAATTAATGTAATTTAATTTAAAGAAATTTTTATTATTTATTTATTTATTTATTTTTTTTTTACACTAACACAAGTAGTGTAATATAATTCCATCACAATATGCATAGAACAAGCAGTGCGGTAACTTACCGAACAGGTAACCTGTTGTACAAGTCGTAGCAGGCAAAGCAGTTTTCGTGATGCCAGACTACGGAATCTGTAAGCAATACTGCGCACGGGGCACGGTTCCGGCAAACATCATGGTTGCACGGATCCTGTAGACCGGCAACCAGACACTGAGTGGCCTGTAAGTGCAATAATATATAAGAACAATTGCACAAACTTATTAGGATTATTATGATAATAATGTCATATGCCGGAGCATATCGGACTCAGAAAATATAAAACCCCTTATATATTTACGTCCCGGGAACTGTGTAAGAAATAAAACAACCCGGAACTGTATGACTGGGAGGGGGGGTACACGAAGTATCCCGGGACGGCCACATGAACTCCCAAGTTCCGTGGCAAAACGAAAAGAAAAAATGAAAATTAAAATAACAAATATAATATCTCCGCCCTCGGAAGAGTAACTTCCGTAAACATAGCCCTCAACGACTACCGGAGAAGCCGGAATCTAAACCCGCCTTATGCGGAGAGGGAATGTTTTAGGCGGATGGATGTAAGTTCCGAGAGTTGAAAGAAGCAAAGCGCAACAAATCCACGGAAACTGAGGCTAAATACGCAAAGCAACCATCAACTCCGGAGGAGGTCGGCTGAGAAGCGACACCCACCAACCTAAGGTCCTGGAGGACCCTCTACACTCCCCCCTCCGCTGATGGGAACGGTTGTCAGTGACAACCTAAGCGAGAGGAGTACCCAATTACTGGGGGCCCCACGTGAGGGGGAGGAAGGGAGGACTGATGGGGTGACAATCATGTGACCAGCGTATTCACGAGGAAAACGCAGGCACAGCCTATGTAGGCTAACCGACATAACATCCAACAAATACATAGACAAAATAAAATCAATTACTTAAAGCTAAAAGAAAATCATGCTTTAACACAGGATGGGGAAATGAAAATAAAACCTCTTAAAATATAAAACCGCTATGAAGGCCACCCGATAACGGTGGGCGCAAAAGGGGAAATCCTACTTGCTTACTGACAAAACGATAAGAAACGGCAGGCAGACGAAAAGAAAAAAGGGAAAAAATATCTGAATGAAATATACCAAACTTAAAAATAAAAGGGATAACGGTGGATATACGGCGAAACACGTAACAAAGAAACGTGCTCGAATAAAGACCCCCGTGAAAAACATGAAAATAATGAAAATAACAAAAACATAAACGAAAATAGGATCGACTTAAACTGCCACCCAAGAAATAAATAAATATATGTACTGAAATATCACATGTTACAAGCAGAGAGGAAGACCACTCGAAATCGGTACAAATCAAGGGTAAGCCGTAAAGGCGACTCGCCGCCCGCCCGCTACTTAAAAGTGACGCCTAACAAAACCCTAAATAAAGGCAAAACGGAAGGCAAATTCACTCCCTAAATATTGAAAAAGGGCAGAACCAGTACTTAACTTGGGTGAAGAGGTAGATTGACGATCCATAACCAAGAATAAAAATAAAAGAACAGATAGCTATATTCGAGCGTCCGAACACGATATGGCTATCGAAAAGTATGTCGTCACAGACGCCTTCAACGGGGTAGCTAGGTGTGACCTATGGGTCGGCTCCCCGTATTTAGGGTCTTTTGATGAGGAAAAGGCTAATTGGAGGGGTTGCTGTGGTAGTGTTTAACACTCGCCCCAGTTTTATACCGACACCTTTTATATAGGTGAGCAAGTCAGAGGCTTCTGACATGTCCAATTTAGCAGTTCTCTGGTATTATAGCAATATTTTACTAGAAATAGTGCTAAAGCAGACACATTTCACGGGAGCGACACGGCTGAGCCCAGAAATTTTGTTTCTACTCAAACTTGATTATTAAAATAAAGTACATATGAAAGCTATTTGCTTTTAATAATAAGAATTAAAAATTTTACAGCAATTTTGACTCCTCCTAACTATGCAAGGACATGTTATGCCTAAAAGCTAGAGATGTAGCCACGGCTCTCACTTCATGAGCCTTAGCTTTAATGGAGGGTAACACTTCTTCCTGGATTTGAGAGCATGCCTCCATTATCAAGTTCCTTAGGAAAAAGGAAATGGCGTTCTTAGACATCGGCTGAGACGGAGACTTCACCAAACACCATAGATTACTTGCAGGTTCTCTAATCTTGTCTGTTCTATTCAAATAGTAGTGTAATGCTTGTACTGGACAAAGAAGACGCTCTTCCTCCTCTGGTCCTATGATATCCATAAGATTCTTAATCTTAAAAGAACGTGGGCAAGGTTTGTTCACCACCTCGTTCTTTGCCAGAAAATCCAAGGATAGAGAGCAGACTGCGTCATCTTGTCTATTGCTTGTAATTCGCTGATCCTTCTGGCTGCTGCCAGAGCTGTCAGAAAAAGGGATTTTTTGCGAGGTTCCTTAGAGACACTGAGCAGAGGGGTTCATAAGAGTCCCCCGACAGCCACTTTAGAACCAAGTCCAAATTCCAAGAAATTGCTCCCAACTTAACTATCTTGGAAGTGTCCATGGATCTAATAAGATTGCTAATGTCATTGTTGTGTCCCACATCTATGCCTCTGTTTGAACAGAGAGTTTAGCATAGCTCTGTACCCTTTAATAGTACTGGATCCTAACTTCCTAGAGGACCTCAAAAATAGCAGAAAATCCACTATCTGTGCGATAGTGGTTTGAGAAGAGACGTTGTCTTCTACACCAGTTTCTAAAAACTGACCAATTCGACTGGTAGAGCTTGGAAGTAGAAGATCTACAACATCTAGCAATGGCTTCTGCAGCTTGTCCTGAAAAGCCTTTCACTCTAAATAGTTGCTTGACAGTCTGTCAGAGACAGAGACAGCGTGAACAATGCCTGATGGAACCTGTACAAGTGAGGCTGTTTGAGTAGCGACTTCTTCTGGGAAGAAGTCTTGGAAAGTCTATAATTAGACAAAGGAGGTCTGGAAACCACTCCTTCCTCGGCCAGAATGGAGCTACGAGAGTCATGGAGACATTTTGATGACTCATAAACTTGTTGATCACCTCTCGAATCATTGCGAAAGGTGGGAACGTGTATAGGTCCAGCCCCATCCAATCTTGCAGCATGGCGTCTGTCGCTGTCTGATAAAGAGAGAAAGAGTGCATGCCTCCTTGTTTGCAGATGTACGACAGTGCTGTGGTGTGGTCTGCAAATACCGCTAGTACTATCTTTCCCGAAACCTGTCGAGCAAAGTGTTGCAGACTGAGGAAGATCGCCAATGGTTCCTTCACGTTGATGTGTAGGATTCTTTGTTCCACCGACCAGATACCCGATGTCTGTTGCGACTCCAGGATGGCTCCCCATCCTAGGTCTGATGCATCGGAGTACAATTTCAGGTCTGGGGTCTTTGGTTGGAGCGACTTAACTTCTAGTAACCTGTCCTTGGCCAACCACCATCGGAGATCCAACTTTATCTCCTCAGAGATCGGGAAAACAAACGAGTCTTCCTGCGTCATTCTGGACAAGAGAACCTTCAAATAGAATTGCAGAGGGTGCATGTGTAGCCTGCCTAACTTGACAAACTGTTCCACTGACGAAAGAGTTCCTAGAAGGCTCATCCACTAAAGGGCTGAGCAAGATCTCCAACTCATAAATTCTTGTACCGTGTGTAGGCAAGATTCCACTCTTTTCGGCGATAGAAAAGCCTGAAAAGTCCGAGAGTCCAGAATCATACCTAAATACTGAATTCTCCAAGAAGGAACCATCTGGGATTTTGGGGCATTTATTATTATTCCTAGGTCCTGAGTCAGAGCAAAAAGTTTCTTCAAGTTCCCAGTGTACTGTTCCTTTAAGGGAGAGCGTAGGACCCAGTCGTCTAGGTAAAAAAGGTGTTTATCACCATCAAATGTAGCCACTTCGCTAAAGGGGCCAAGACCCTTGTGAAAACTTGGGGCGCAGTTGTCAGACCGAAACACAGGGCTCCGAATTGATATACCTTGTCTTCGAACACAAAGCGGAGAAGTTTCCTTGACTCTGGGTGTATGGGGATATGGAAGTATGCATCTTCCATATCCAGAGTCACCATCCAACCCTCTGGATGAAGAGAAGCTAGGATAGAAACATTTGTCTCCATTCGAAACTTCGTTTTTACAATACGTATACTGATTCAGTGTGCTGACGTCTAGGACAGGCCTCCAGCCCCCAATTGATTTGGGGACTACAAAAAGTCGGTTGTAGAAACCCTCCAAGCCGTGATCTACTACTGTTCTACTTCTCTTTTGTGCATAAGAGACTGAACCTCTCTCGAGAGGGCTAAATGCCTCTCAGATCCTGCTGAGTAAGCTGTTAATGTTATTGGAAAACTGGATAACTGTGGCTTTTGTAGGAGAGGGATGAAATAGCCTTCGCATAACACCTGAAGCACCCAAGGATCCGCACCTCTGTTGCTCCATTCCCTCCAGAAATAACGGAGCCTTGCTCCTACGGGAACACGGGAGACGCAACATTCATAGCTTGTTGGAAGTTTTCATGTTGGTCTTCCTAACTGATCTGTAGCCTGGCCACAAGTTTGATCTAGGCCTAGATCGATGACTGAATCTACCTCCATGAAAGGGCTGAGGCTGAAGAGGAGAGACTGATTTGTAAGCCGAGGATACCAGCTCCTTCTGTTTCTTTGGTGACTGAGTCAACAAATCTGTGGTGGACTTACTCTGAAGATCCATCAAAAGTGTTTTACTGTTGACCACGGAAAAAGATACATTTTGTCCAAAGGAGAGAATAACAGCGCTCCACCTCTGCATAGACGTCACTCCCTTAAGAGGTAAAAGAGCACCAAAGCTCCCTCTTTTTCAGAAGGCACATAGCGAAAAGAAAAGCTACATACTTTGCTGGAAACGTCTCTTACTGCCTTGTCCGCACATGAAAGCACTTCAAACCAATGGGCTGACAGGTCTTCTTGCAACGAAGAACAGCCAAAGCGCCCACCGTCCAGTCTAAGAAACTAAACGCCTCCAAAATCTTGAAAATGTTCTTCACCAGATGTTCTATCTTTGGCGAAATGAAAAATACTTTGGCTGCTCTGAACGTTGAACATCTGGCCAAGTCTAGTAAGGCTAATAAATCTCCCTGGGAGGAGGCAGATACCCCAAGGAGTCTCACCTGTTACGTAATACCTGTAGGATTTCTTGATAAGCTTCGACGGAGGAAACGTGAACGTAGCCTTGCCAAGATCCTTCTTAATAGCCAACCAATCTTCCACCTCTTGTAACGCTATCTTAGAAGCGGAGGACAAAACCATCTGAGGAAGTTCTTCTACTGGTGCTTTCCTCCTGAGAAAAGTGTAGGCCGGAGCCGCTGTCTTCCCTGGAGAGAAGAAATCTGAGTAATTCTAAAAGAAGAATGCCAATAGAGAAGCATAAGCAGAATGAGGTTGGGTCTCTTGCTCTACTGCTTTGTCCTCCAATGATATAGGAGAGAACACCTCCTTATTGCCTGAAGAAGCTTCCTTTTTCAGGAAACTCATAACCTCATCCAGCTTACGTTTGAAAGGAGCCAAAGACTCATCTACATAAGTCAAAGTAGAATCAGGAGTAAAGTCCGGAACTGACATTGTAGCCACTGGTGCCGAACGCCCCATATTAGGCATAAATCTGGGCGTCGAGCGAGCCGAGGCAGGCGCCAAGTCAAGAGAACAGGCTGTCAAGCTTCCAAGAGTGGGCGCCGAGCAGGAAGCGTAGTGCGTCGAACTGCCCGAGGTGGGAGTCAGGGGCACTACTGGAAACGGAGAAGCTGAGCGATGTATGTCAGCAGTCACTATGAATTCTTGATGTGACGGGCGCTCGGACAATTCCTTCCAGAATGTTCTGAGCTCTTTCTCCTCATTATCCACAGCCTGAGCAAATGTGTTCCAAAGATAACAGGCCTTGCATGTAGCCATGGTGCCCCAATCCACTGGTTGTATGAGAGAAGTTGTGTTTGGTGGGAGAAACACAACTTTTACATTCCTGCTAATATCTCTGATCCTACAATAATCTTTCACATCCGGAATTAAGCAATGTACAAACCAGTCCTCAAACAGCTGAGCAGTTATCCACGCTTTCATATTACGACAGTAATGCACATCCATGTGAGCAGTAACTGCTCCATTTCTTCCAAAGAACCTGTCCTTTTCTTTGTTATAGTCAAGGAATTAATTGAAGCAGATGCCTTTATAATATCCAATCTGCGACAGATGCTTGTGTGATCACCATGTAACGAATATAAGTGTGATGCCTGTAGTGCCACCTATATTGGCCAGTCAAAGCAGTTAGTCCAGACAAGATCTTCCAAAAATTATGGCATTTCTCCTTGTACTGGTTGCTTGCTGGCCAAGCCAACCAGATCACTGATTTTACAGCATATGTATAGAGGAATGTAACAAGTAGAAGAGTAGAAAATTTTAGTGTTCTTTGTACTTTTAGAATAAGATCATTATTGAGAATCTTTGAGTCGATAGAAATATTTTTTTGGAAATCAGATCTTAACCTTCACAATTTATCTTATCCTTTGCTTTCATCATAAATCATTCAATAATTCATTTATAGTGTAAACTTTCCATCTCTGTCTTTCCCATCAATTTGTTTATGGTTGTAATTAATTTTAAAGACTTTATCATTTATTTTATTGTTGCTACCTTTACTCATCTTTGTCGGCCAATATGATTGCATAATCTTTTAACTATTAAAATACTGTAACGTCTCATTTAGGCATAAAAATGTTATGAAGAAACAACGAAACACGTCGCAAATAAAATGTGGTGGTTCTTAACCTATGCTCTTCTTTTCCTACTAAGACTGTAAACATACCACCAAAGAAATTTGTATACACCTTTCACATTATATATACACAAGTATTTATTGTTTTTAACTGCTTTTTCGACCTAGAAAATGCATCAAGCAATGTGAAACGTCACCTCTTAAATAAATGTATGAAAATAGAACGACATTCCATGAATCCCTGATCGTGTAACATCCAAGCTGCTGCTCCTGTCTTCTGATATATGTGTGTGTGTGTGTGTGTGTGTGTGTGTGTGTGTGTGTGTGTGTGTGTGTGTGTGTGTGTGCTATATATAAAGCACATCTACATAGCATTTATAATTGTGAGTTACTTTGAATTCCAGAACTCATCCTTTCACAAACAAAACTGCATTCATTTTTTTATGACTTCCCCCATCATTATTGGCAAATTCAATTGCAAACCCAACATGAAACCACAAAAGTGAATTTCTGGCAAAATACAGAAATCCAGAAATCACACTTCCACTAACTTGATTATACTACTGCAAATCCCAGGCCAAACCTCCTATATGACAAAACAGTTTCCGTGCAAAAATCAGCCCTCAACTGACAAAGTTTCAACACACACACACACACATGCATATTCTAGTAGTATATATATCAGAAGACAGGAGCAGCAGCTCGGATGATACACGATTGGGGGTTCAGGGAATGTAGTTCTATTTTCATGCATTTATTGAAGAATGACGTTCACATCACTTGATGCATTTTCTAAGCTGAAAAAGCAGTTAAAATCAATAGATACTTGTACATAAAATGTGAAAGGTATGTACTACAAACTTCTTTGGTGATATGTTCACACCAATGTTAATTGTTAACCATACAATTGAAAAAAGCTCTGCTGTGAAAACAGGCATTACTAGGTGAAGAATATTGGCTTGTCTCATTAGATGATATTACAGGAAATCCTACAAATGACAGAGATTTAGAACCATTACTCTAAAAATTATGTACTATGAGTCTTTACAGTTTTTGTTTAATTCTGGTGAGTACTGCTTTTGATGTGAAATTGTTTCTCTCCTTTTTGGTACAGAATACAGGTTCCTTCTTTCAAATTCTAGTAGTACTTGGCAGTTATGGTGAATGATTGATTACTTATGAGAGTCTTCATTCAAAATAAAATTTGGACTTTCACTTAATTAGTTGGAGAGGTTTTTAATATTCTTTCAGATATACTGTACTGTATTTGATTTCCATGATCTCAAACAGACAGAATATCTACTTTCTACAATAACATCAGAGCTGATTTATGTTATCCCCCCCCAAGTTGTATTTGGTAACTTTTTATGATGTTTTAACACAAGATTACCTCTGGCTTCTATGTATGTAATGTGTGCTTCCCAGTTCAAAGAGTGTATTAAAGATAAAGCACAAGAAATTGATTTTATTTTAAAATAAAAATTCTCATTTTGTTGATACTATCATTCTTTTTCCTTCTAGTTTCTCCATAAAACATAACATCTTTTGCTTTCAATATGTATACTATTATATTATTCAACAATTAGGAGAGGTTAATGAAATCTAAAATAAAATCCACTATTCTACTAAGCAAAATTCCTATATTACCTTCAGCAGAGAAGCAACCAGAAGGGCCAAAAATACACAGGATGCTCTTGCTATTGGGCTGGAATGAGAAGCCTGACAAATTCTCTCTGCATTCATCTCAACTTCATGTTCTTTGTAGAAATTAGGTATACCTGAACGTAAAAATGGGCACATTTATTTTCAATATACTGTTTACATATTAAGCATTGAACACAACAAATTTTTACACATACCAAGACAAAATCATATATATATATATATATATATATATATATATTATATATATATATATATATATATATATATATATATATATATACTGGTTCCCCTGTATTCGCGGGGGGATGCGTACCAGACCCCCACGTGAATAGTTAAAACCCGCGAATGTTTGGAACCCCTATAAAAGGGATTTTGACGTAAGGAAAAATCTATTTCTGGGCGATTGGCTCGTGTCGCCAGCGAAATATCCTTTAATCTATTATTTCTAGGGTAAATGTACTAACACATACCAGAGAATAAATAAATAAAGAAAAAGGTCAGTACAACTGACTCGCTCACCCTCCAAGAGGGTGTCGGTATGAACACTATGGCGAGTGAGACCACTACCACGAGCCGAATGCCAATAGAAATCTCCCACTACAAAATCCCCACAAGAGGAGAGCCGACCCACAGAGTGGGCAGCAACTACTACTACTCCATCCCATGCTGCCGACTGCTGCGCCTCTGGTGGCCATCCTGAAGTTAAGCAGACAATCTTGAGCGATGGGATGGGTAGGGTGGGATTTTCCGCTGGCGACAACGAGCCAATCGCCCAGAAATAGATTTTTCCTTACGTCAAAATCCCTTTTCTGGGCTCAGCTCGTGTCGCTGCGCGAAATCGTACCAGAGAAATAGCACAAGATTGTAAATAAAATTCAACAAAACAAAAAAGAGGTCTCAAATAAAAGATAAAATAAAATAAAAGAATATAATTTCTAATAAAGATACATACACACAATGATACAAAAATAGAAATATTGTTTAAATTAAACTTAATGCTAATAATATTTCTTAACTTAAGGTAATTTACATATATACAGGGCTTACATGGCATATATGTTCCGGAAATAAGTATCTGTGTATTGATATGTATCAAGAACTCTAGAGCAATTAAGACAATAAGTTGAACAGAACAAACTTCAATAATAACAATATATAAAGGAATGTATATAACTTAATATACAAAACCCGTAACCATTACAATTAAGATGTATCCCCTAGCATAAAAATAAGGGGATCACATCCAAGAGATCAATATATACAATCGATTGTGAGTGTCCCTAGCAAAAAAATAAGGGACACCCACCATATCATCATAAAAGCAGCTAAGACACAAGGTAACCGTAGATGAACAAGGCAGGAATAGACGAACTGTTGGGTGAGACAGGTAGAAAGGAGGACTGGATCTTCTACTAAAGATTAGGCAGAGTCGGGGGAAACTATGTTACCCGCCGCCACTGCTGAAAATTTCAGAGCTTCCAAGGACTTTAAGTAATGACGTTTAAATACTGTCGGCGATTTCCATCCAGTATATTTTTTCAACTCATCGAAGTTCATATGTTGGAAATAGTTAATTGAGGTGGCTACTGCCCTGACATCATGTGCTTTTGGAAAAGAGTCAGGATTGGCTTGTTTAATAAAGTACAGGATTTGCTGCCTGATGCCTTTAATAGATAAAGTACCACCTTTTTCTCTCTTAAAGAGAGGACCCGATGAGGATGAGGAGGTCCTAGACAGAAAGGCTCGTAAGGTCCGATACTGGGCAAAGAGATATATCTTGTGGAAGGGGTAGTACCTTCCATGGTTCCCACCTCATCAAAGGATCTTCATTCTTAGCTATAAAACTACGTTCCGGAGAAAGTAGCACTTCCCCTGTGGGAAGGAACTGAATATGATCCGGATCTCTGGATAATGCCGACAGTTCTGAAATTCTAGCTCCTGAGGCCAAGCTTAATAAAAATAGAATTTTTCTTAAGAGCATTATAAAAGAACATGTGTCATTATCAGTTTCTGAAGCCAGCTTTAGAACATCATTTAAGAACCATGATACTGACGTAGGCCTTACAGAAGGTCTAAGTCTAGCACACGCCTTGGGAATAGACGAGAAGTAGGAGTCTGTCAAGTCTATGTTGAAACCAAATTGAAAAATCTTTTTCAAGGCTGACTTGTTTGTCGTAATGGTGCTAGCTGCTAAGCCTTTTTCAAATAAAGATCTGAAAAAGGATATAGCTGAATTGATTGTCATGATTCTAATATCTGATTCTCTCAGGAAGGTTGCTAAAGTTTTTGACAGCAGCATCATACTGTCTCAAAGTTGAATCTCTTTTATCGGATTCCAAGAAGAGAATATTTTGGAGGGTCAATATTCGCATCCCTTTTCGCTGCAAACTTCATGAAATCCATAAAGTTAGGGTTTTGAGAATTCCTGAGGAAGCGAACACAGTCTTCGTTTGTACTGACTGGGAGAGCTTGGGATGGGAATCCGAAGAGGGCGAAGACCAGTTCCAGAATTAGAGGGTACCAATTGCTCTTCGGCCAGTCGGTGGGGCTACTAGAGCCACTTGACCCTTGAATGTCCTGAGTTTGCTTCAGTACCTTCATGAGAAGATTCACTGGAGGAAAGACATAAATCTTCTCCCAGTTGTTCCAGTCTAGGGCCAGGGCGTCCGTGCATAGGCCAGAGGGTCCAGGTTGGGGGCCACATAACATGGGAGTTTGTGGTTCGCTTGGGATGCGAAGAGATCCACTTGTAGGCCTGGAACTCTCTGAAGAATCCATTGGAACGAACTGTTGTCCAGTGACCATATTTACCGGACTCTAGAGGTACTGATCGGGATAGAGCATCTGCTATGACGTTTCTCACTCCAGCTATATGGGTGGAGGAGAGGTGCCAACTGAACTTGTCCGCCAGGGAGAAGATGGCTACCATGACATGATTTAGATGGCGCGATTTGGAGCCTCCCCAACCCCCCTGTTTATACAATGTACTACCACTGCGCTGTCCAAGACTAGCTTTATGTGGGAGTACTTTGGCGGACGTAACCTTTTTAGGGTCAAGAACACTGCCATTGCTTCCAGTACGTTTATATGGAACTGACGGAACTGAAGTGACCAAGTTCCCTGAACTTTTCTTGAACTGGGAATATCCTCCCCAACCGCTTAATGAAGCGTCTGTGTGGATGGTGATCCCCGGAGGAGGAAACTGAAGGGGTACTGAAATCGATAAGTTCTTGACTTTTGCCCACGGGCGAACGTCGATTCCGTAGAATCTGAGGGACTGAGGATAATTTGTCCCTGGACCTGACATTTGCTCGTGAGCGCCAGATTCTGGTTAGGTCTTTCAGTTTGGCTTTCATCAAGATGTTTGTCACTGATGCAAACTGGAGTGAACCCAGGATCCTTTCCTGAGTTCTTCTCGACGCCAGTTTGTGACTCAGAAATTGCTTGACTGACTTCGCTATTTCTTTCCTCTTGGTTGATGGAATCGACAGAGTATGGGAGGATAGATTCCATTGAATGCCCAGCCACTGAAAGTTTGACTCTGGAGTGAGTCTTGACTTGGTCCTGTTTATCTTGAAACCTAGATATTCCAGGAACTGAATCACTTTCAGTGTTGCTTTGTGGCATTCCTCGACTGTGGAGCCCAGATTAACCAATCGTCGAGATACGCTACTACCATAACCCCTTGCGACCTTAGTTGTTGAACCACCACTTCCGCCAAACTTCGTGAAAACACCCTGGGTGATACGTTGAGCCCGAAAGGAACTACCTTGAAGGAGAATGTCTGGTCTCCTATTTTGAAGCCCAGATACGGACGGAAGTGTCTTGCAATAGGGATATGATAGTAAGCGTCTGTAAGATCGATAGAGGTGGTGACGGCCCCACGGGGAAGTAAGGTCCGTACCTGCGAGATCGTGAGCATCTTGAACTTGTCGCAGCGAATGGCTAATAAGTTTAAGCGGGACAAGTCTAGATTACCCTTCTTTTTTGTGAGCCTTTCTTTGGCACGCTGAATAAGCGTCCTTGAAATTTTAACCTGTTGACTTTCGCTATAGCTCCTTTGAAGGAGGTCCTCCGCATACTCCGTCAATTCTTTGGATGGAAGTTGGCGGAAAGGTCTGGATGGGGGCGGGTCCACTATCCAGCTCCAACCCAGGCCTTTAGACACAATGCTCTGCGCCACTTGCTGAAGTTCCACCGGTGGCGGAAGTGAAAACAGTCTCCCTCCTACCTGAAAATCCTCATTGGTTTTGGTAGCCTCCTCGGCCTCCCTGAAATGCTTTCCTCTATTGAAGGGCCCTCCCGATCCTCTCCCACGAAAGGATCGCTTACCTCTGCCTCCCTTACCCGAGCGGTCATACTTCTGGGAAGCCTGACCCTCGAAGACTTGATTGTAGGCTGGAGAGAGAGCGTAAGAGGTGGAGGGTTGAGGCTGGGGGGAAATAACATAGATTGGCTGCGACTGAGCCTTGGAGGTAGAAGGTTGGGCTGCTTGCTCCAACGGGACAGCTGGAACCTGCTGAGGTAAAGCGTGGCTGTTTCTCTGGTAGGGCTGGAAACGTCTGGGTTTCCTTTGAGCCTTACCCCTGACCACTTGATCTTGGCGTCTCTTGGCCGTAAGACCCCAACGATCTTTAAGGCTTTGGTTTAATCTCGTAGCCTCTGCCTGGACCTCCTTCACCATCGCCTCTGGAAGAGGTCTGCTCCCCAGATGCTCGATGTAAGCAACTTATTCGGCTCATGCCGAATTGTTGCTTCTTGGAGGACATGTTTCCTACAGTTCGTCCTAGCCGTGGCGAACTCAAACATATCAGACTGCACCGTTTGAGTCAGAGACTTGGTGAGAAGCTTAAAGAGTGGCTCAGAACCATAGGAAATGGTAGCCACCTCGGTCATGGCCATGGTATTAATAGACCTGGCTAACCTCGATTTGGCATCAAATTCCGCCTGAATAAGGCTATCTGGAAGCCTAGGTAGCTTCTCACCAAACTGCTCCATAGCACAGTCTGGTTTGAGTTTGCCCGCTGAAAAGGTGTTGGGCAAATCTTCCCACAACTCACCGGCTGAGGGAAGTAAAGGAGACGTAGGGTCCGCTTCTTTCAGCTGAGGCATCGAATCCCCCTTCTGGGCTGCTGGAATGGTGGTTGTAGCGATCTTTGTCAAGAAAGGGAGCGGGGTACTCTCTTCCATTGTAAAGATTGTAAAAGGACTCTTAAATGGTTGAATCTTTGTATTGGAACAATCCATGTCCTCTAGACACCTGAGCCATTCTCTCTGAGCCTGGTCTCGTGAATAGAGGACTGTCTCTTTCGGTACCTTATCGTCCCGAGTCATGGCCGAGGCGGTGAGCCTGGCGTAGCCGATGAACGGAGGCTGAAGGTCTTCCGGGTAGAACTCGAAGTCTTCAATCCTCCGAGTTCCACATTCCGGGATAGAGATAAACCGTCTTGGAAGGGGGCGTATGACGCTACTCTCCAAGGATTGTTCATTGAGAACGGAGGTAGAGAGTCATACGGGGGTAATTGGGCTCCCCCTGTGCTGAAAGGTGGGGAAGAAGCTAGTGGAGCTTGGCTCAGTCCGGCTATAATGTTGTCCTGAGAGTTGATCCTATCAGACAACCGGCCGGGAGAACATTTGTTCCATACTGGTTTTCAGAGAAACCAACCAGATCGCCCACTTGTTGCAACAGACCAACGTTGGAATCCAAAGCCGGAGCTGCTGCGGAGGTGGAAGGGTGGCTCTGAACCGGAACCAAGGGTAGTGGAAACTGTCCGACTCCGCTGGAGTGCGTGATCTCTTCCCTGGAGGATCTACTCCTAGAGGATTTAGAGCCGGACCCAGAAGCTTTAGACCTCTCTGCTCCAGGATTTCTAGCCGGAGACTTACGAGAAGAAGATGACGCCGACGCCGTCTTTTTAGACGACGATGACGTCTTAGTCAAGGTTTTTACAGCTTGACCTTTGACCTTGGGTCTAACGGAAGCGTCAGGAGAAGTATATAATTCTGTACCTGTAAAGCCTTGGAAGGATGGAGAGGTTGCAGGGGTAGAAGATCCAGTGGCACCCAAGGGCATCCCTTGGGCGTCCAACGTACCTACCTCGACCAACAGGTCGTCTACACCTACCATAGGTTCAATATTAATGTCCAATGTCGCGACTTCCGAGGAGATGTCCTGGCCTTGATCCGTCAACGAGGCAGCAAGCTGTTGCTGAATGAAAGCGATAGTCGGGGCCGCCTCTGCTGGGTCGACGTAGCCTGTTGACTTGCCTCCGGGGAAGATCAGTACGCCAACTTCTTTTCAAGAATGTAGGGCATACCCTTGGCGGCGTTCTTCCCAAAACCGCCGACCCAGGCCCGCAGGGTTGCCAGTGCGGTATCCCTCACAGCCGGAGCCTGGAAGAGAGGGTATTGATTAGATTTTAAGATTAAACTTAAAACTAAAACTAAATTTAAAAGCTTAACTTAAAATTATAGGGGCTGCAAAACCCCATGAATTTTTATCTTAAGTTTGGAAGATTGAATTTAGAAAACTTAAGAATTATAACAAAATGGGGGACTGGCTAACGGAGTTGAATACTTACCCCCGTCTAAAAGCTGCTCACCAGATCATAAAACAGACTGGGGCACGTCTCGTGATACCAGACCTGGATGTCCCCGTGCGGAGTCGCGCATGGAGCATGGGACCGGCAAACTTCATGTCCACATGGGTCTTGAAGTGTGGCGGCGCATCCCGGATGCTCACAGTTGGTGGTCTGTAAGTGAAAAGACACATGAGTATCTTAAAGGCTATCACTTACAGGCTAAAGGACAGAGAACTCCGTTGCATGCCGGAGCTCGGAAAAAATTTGGGCATAACCCCTCCCTTAACGCCTGAATAGGCTATAACCCCGGAGAGATCCGGTGAGACAGGTAAGGGAGGGGGATGGTTTAAGGTAGCTTAAGATAAACTTACTAGTTTAACATAACAGAACTTAAACCTATAAAATACGAACGTACCGGACTAAGTCCATGTGCGTGGCGGAGTGTCGTGACTCAGCGAGACGGATGTGTTAGTAGAGACCAACTGTATATCCCGGTCCACCCTGCTGGGTGGACTAGCACCTTTCCGCTGGATGCCGGGGCTCCGGTGGCAAAGGAGCCCCAGTAAGGTGGGAAAGGGCGAGAGGACAAACAGACTCGGGCTAGCAACGGAGCGACGGAGTAGCGACGGAGGGGGGAAAGGCCAGTCCCCCCACCTTTACCATCCGGCCGGACCGAGAAGCTGGAGAGGTCGAGTCCAGTCTGGGTCTGTCCCGTCCCTCTACTCCCTCCGCCTGGGGGGAGAGGGAGGCAGGCTCGGGTATGCGGAGCGAGCATGGGTAGACCAACCCACCCCCCGACTCTATGGAAGAGCGGGAGGGGGGAAGATGACTGGACAGGCGTCTGGCTGCTCCGTGATCATGTAGTGACCACGGGGCGGTAACTACAAAACAATGAAACAATAAGGCCTAGAAAACACAACCGGCTGATCAGAGAGATGCTATCGGGAAGCAACCGAACTGAGGAGCGGTAGCATATGGGCCCTATGGGCCCTAACCTAGGCTAAATGAAGCCAGACGCCTACACTAACCTAAACATAATATAATATATAATATAAATGAAATAAAACATGAAAGGAAGAAAACAAATAGTAGGAGAAAAAATCCAGGAGTGTACGACTAACCCGAAGGAAAATCTACCACTCAAAGCTAGCCGGGGCCGATACTAAGAGCCGTGGCTAGGGTCTGGATAGAAGGAGCCTACATAAGGTAAAAGACATGCATGCATGACAAAAACCGTGTAGACTGTACCCTAAAACAAAACGGATGATTAAAATAGAGCGTACTAAAGTAAGGGAATGTTCTGGGTATGGGAGACCAAGAACGAACCCGCCACGAGGCAGAACCATGCTGCCATACTTCCGACCTAGAGTTTTCGTATTTATACTAAAAAACGGCAAATACGGGCTCAGGGCCGGAAAAAACCAATTAACAATAAACACTGAGTACTTAACTTAGCTGCTGCGATGGCTGCACGCTCCATGATAAATAAATCCAAAGAAAAGGGCACAAATAACACAGAGTAAAAAAGGGCACGTGTATACCGTGTGCGCTAACTGAAAGGATGTCGGCAGCATGTGGGATGGAGTAGTAGTAGTTGCTGCCCACTCTGTGGGTCGGCTCTCCTCTTGTGGGATTTTGTAGTGGGAGATTTCTATTGGCATTCGGCTCGTGGTAGTGGTCTCACTCGCCATAGTGTTCATACCGACACCCTCTTGGAGGGTGAGCGAGTCAGTTGTACTGACCTTTTTCTTTATTATTTATTCTCTGGTATGTGTTAGTACATTTACCCTAGAAATAATAGATTAAAGGATATTTCGCGCAGCGACACGAGCTGAGCCCAGAAAAGTGCTAAAAACAGCCTATTTTGTTAGTTAAAATTCAAGAAAAACCACTCTAAAAATTTTCATACTTTGGTTTTTTTAATAGTTTTATCACAAAAAGTGCATTTTATGATGAAATTGATAAAAAAACCCAGGAATTTGTGGATATTTCTCATACAAAAATACTGCGAATGCGCGAATTTTCCGCGAATAATGCGGGGAAACGTTCCGAGAGAAATCCGCGAATGTGTGAGTCCGCGAATCCGGAGAATGCGAATACGGGGGGGCCCACTGTATATATATATATATATATATATATATATATATATATATATATATATATATATATATATATATATATCAATATATCAATATATAACTATAATAACATAATAGCTACTTGCTGAAAACCATCAATGAGTTAATTATACTGATCATAATTTCTCATTCAGATGTTGTTGGAATAAACCCTTACTATACTTAATTGTGCATACCTTCATACTTTGTGGAAACAGCTTCCATGACCTATAAGGATTCAAAATCCTCTTATCCAAAACTTCTGAGGCAATTATGATGCCTTCCTTGCTTCATCTGTTAGGAAATATGTACTTTGCTGGTTGTAAAGCATTTAACAAATGCCTGATTTATTTATATGCACATGTATGGCATAAGATTGAACAATGAATTTCCTAAAGGCTCATAATATTACTTTTACATGCTATTTCTACTATCGTAGAGACTGATGACTATAAAAACTGGTGTAAGCCCAGCCCCACATCTTGCCATTTTTGTCATTTATCACCACTAAACCATGGAGTAAGAGGACTATATCCATGATAAGCTTAGAGATAAAATTTGAACAAGATATCCTGTAATTCCTGTTGGTTCCAAATGCTGACAAATGTGTTACCAAGTGCCTGACATAGATAACGAGTTTAGTTTTCTTGAAATACTTCTTAACAACCCTCAGGAGTATAGTGCTTAAGCAAATACAATGTTAAAGGGAGAGCTATTTTCCCCCATCTCCTTCAACAAAGTTTGCCTGGATACATAGGGGAGGGCGGAGATGGTTCGGACACTTTTTTTAATTTCTATCTAGAAGTAAGAGTTTAGGGACCAGAGATGTCGCTGACATGTCAATGTGTAGCCTCATCATCCTACATTTACGAATGAACTTATTAAATCGTATATTTTACTATACTTAAGGGGGCCGGCCAGAACCCCTATATATGGTGGTATAGGGCGAAAAATGCAAAGTCATGAAAAAATTCATGGAGCTTCATATGGCAATTGAGAATATGTATACAAAATATTTTGTCAACATTCCTCTTCCTTTCCTAGTTACAGGGTAATTAGTTTCCTAGTTACAGGGTAATTAGTAAACATAACTCAATAAGCCTAAAACATTCATCCTTACAAGAAAATGCAATATTTCTTCTGTTATCGTCAATTTTGATAATTATTGTCACAGAAATTGTGAGAAATGGCATCTGTAGTGATTCCGTGAGTCGCAGAGGGGACTCGGGGAGTATCCCATGATTCAGTGCGAGCACATTCTTCAAGTAGTCTACACGTTCGAATTTCTTCTCTAACATTCGCTTGCTTTTACATGTGTTTATCTATGTTTCGGCAAGAATTTCATCATGCCAATGAGGAAAAGACAAGGAAAACATCTTGCTAACATAAAGATGAAGAGAGAGAGAGGGAGGGTTGCGTAGTAAGTAAACGCCCCTGTCTTGCCTGAAGCACACGTCACACTGTCCCCCAGGCTACGATCTTTGAGCAAAGGGATCTTAATTTATGATAAATAACATAGTTTTGGTTTATTAATACCCAAAAAGGAATATGAAATTCATAATAATCATGATTTATTAACATTGTCTTTGTAAAAAGAGAGTACAACTTCGAATTTCACCTCTTGACATTCCCTTGCATTTACGTTTGCTTATCTTTGTTTCGGCAAGAATTTCATCATGCCAAAACGGAAAATACTAGGAAAATATCTAGGTAACACACAGAAGAAGAAAATTCGCTGTAATAAGCCGAGTTAGTGAAGGAGAGAGAGAGAGTTGCGTAGGTAGCAGTGCCCCAAGCTACGATATATGAGCAAAGGGATCATCATTTATGATTAAATTATGATAAATAAAATAGTTTTGGTTTATTAATTACCAAAACAAAAGAAGAAATTAACATTCTATAATAATCATTATTATTAACATTGTCGTTATAAAAATACAAAGAAAAACTTTGAACACCCGTATCTCAAAACTATAGTTATTGACCTTCAAAATATATCTTTCTCACTTAGTTTTAAAGCTATAACATTGGAATTCGGTATATAACTCAGAAAGACGTTATAGAAAAATCAAATGAAGCCCTTTTTTCCAATTTTTGTTTCATCTTTTTTTTTATAAATTTTGTTTTCCTAATTTATAGGGTTTATTTTTTTTTTACCATAATGAAAAATTCATATCTGGCAAAAAAATGACTTTTAGAAAAAAAACTCCTCATTTGATTGGACGTCTACATCAGGTCTATACAATATGGTAGTAATCCCAGGTCTTAATATTAAAAATCAAGGGAGGAGATAGAATTTGAAAAATGGTTATTTTCGTGATAAATCGCCCTGGCGTTACAAAACAGAAGGTCAAAGGCGAAAATCATATGCGGTTTGGAGATGTCCCAAGTCACCTTATTAAGTGGTATGAATATCAAAGTCCTGTCCTTAAAGACTGGCATTAGCTGGCCGGCCCCCTTAAAGTTATTTGTCTTCAAATAAAAATTTCCAAAATGTCCAAAACATCCCCACCCATGGGAATGATTCGAACAAGAGCATGGGATGATTCGGACAGTTATTATAAATGATATTTACCTTCAAGTCTGATGATAAATGAAACAAATACCATACGAAATGTTTAACTGAAATACTCAAAATCAACTTAAAAGATTATTCACTCCCTTGGTGATTGGCAGACAGAAAATGTAACTGAAATCCACAATTTGCCGAGAATAAATATTAAAGTTGGCTTAAAGAATAGTGTATCCTTCAAAACAAAATTTAAATGAAATATCCTCGCCTGCCAATGATTTAATAACCGAAATATTCTTGTATTTATTCTCTCCATGAGTAAACACCAAATACAAAATGTAACTCAAATACATGACATTTGTGCCTAAATTTTATCTAATGTTGGCCTAACAAACTTTGAAATACCCCTGTTTTCTTTCATTACTATGCTGAACTAGAATTGGAAGCATTCCAATTACTGCCCCTATACCAACAGTTGCTTTATCCTCAATTTATGGAAATGTAAAACTATTAGTAGCAAATTTCTGTGATTTTCTTAAGTAAGAAATCTGAAATTCATCATATGCGTCTAAATTGCTGGTTAATTTACCTACATAATAGACTTAGCTACATTTTACTGAATCTATTCCAACAAGAACAAAGTCTCACTACTCTGGGAATATATCAATGAAACCAACTTCTGTGTCTCTGATCTCCTCTTCCAAGATGTCAGAACAATTATTGTTAAGCTTGGCAGTCAAGAAATCTTCAAGACAATGATGAAGGTCTTCATCACTGGTTTGGTCCTCTGTGTTTAACTTTTTAGTATATTTTCTTGCTTTTTGATGTTCTTAGGGTATCATTTCCAAACTTTCTTTCCTTCTTAAAGAAGGAAAGAAAGTTTAGGTTTTACTTCTGTTCTTTCTGTTTATGTTCAAGCTTTTCTGGAGTGTCCATTGCAATCATGCATCTTCCCTGCTTTCTGCTTTTAGCTGTCTCTCTCCTCTCTCCTGCTTTTGGAAATGGTCAAATCAAATATTTTCAGGAGAAAACTGCTGTTGTGATGATGGTACAGGTTGTTGTGCTTGTAGGTGGTGAAAACTCTCCTGGTCAACCCTGTTTCTATCTTTCTTCACATAATCATGTTCTACATGAACCACCCTTTTCTCGCAACTCCTGAAGTGTATTTCTATAGCAGCAGCATCCCTTTCCCTATTGTTTTCTTTTTATACTCTCGCCCCATGATAGGCTTTAAGGAACTAAAATCAATCTGAAGCAAAGGATAGGCTATTTTTTTGTAATGAGGGGTCTTTTGATGGGTTTATGAAGTGCTTTATAAGGTAATAAGGGGGCTAATGAATGGATACATAAAATATAACGTAAATATTGTTAGTGAAAATCTTTTTGTTCTTAGTCGGAATTCATAATTAGTAAAAATTCGCTAGTCCGAATCATCCCTACCCTAGACTGTCCGAACCATCCCTCACAGATCATAACCATTTGATGACACCCTCAGCCCTATGTCCTTTTGAGATTACAGGTGGGTAATAGCTACAATATCTTCGTCATACAGTACAAATTCACACCCAAACTGATCATCAACTTCCTTATCATATTCACGACACCACACCTTATGATTCAAACGTCAAAAATTACATAGGAAATTAGAAAAACCACAAAATTTAACCTCTACACTAAAGTATGTGCCATCTCTCAACCAAAGTCCATGTGTCAATAGTAAACAAACTTTCACTATTTCACGTGATTTTTCGGAGCTAAGGGCCCCTTAAGTTTTCCAGGAAATGTACTGTCCGCATCCCACTGTCCGAATCATCACCGCTCTTCCCTACATATAGTGGCCCCACTGACATTTCTAAGAGTCCTTGCATATGAGGAAGTAAAAGTTTGTGCATACTGAGCACCTGGGATTCATACCAAAACTACTACTACCCAACCCAAATTTTGTCTGGGAAACACAAAAAGTTCTTCTGTAAAGTTTTGACAACTTAACTATGAACATATCTATCGCTGTCAAGTAGTGCCTCATTTTTTATATATGCTAGTCCACACCTCCCTGTTTCCATAATCTCCAATCCCTACAAAATTTTCCTGCCCAACTACTGATTTTCTTTAACAGTTGTCATTCATCTAAATAGTCTAAGTTCAGTTCAATGTTAAAAACCTTAATCTATAAGCTGTACCTGAATCAGCAGTTTGCCATTCATTTCCGGGAGGAAAAATCTGTCCTTTGTCTTTCCTTCTCCTTATCAATATTCGATGGTCACATTACGCACTCTCTTGGTGTCCTATGAGGACATAATCTCGCTAGGTTGTTCAATCATGACAGTTCTATATCTGAACTAGTCTCTCCTCATGATTATTCAAAATTAGCCATTAAAAAGCCGTTTTGTCTCATACTTCACAATGTTTAAAGCTGAGCTGACTGGGAAAATTCCCAACTCGGCAGAATAATAATCATTTTAACCCTTAAGAGCCAGGCTAAAAAAAGAAAAAAAACATGCAGCACCCTAGACTGGACGAACTTTGAGGTCAACCAATTTCAGATAAAAACAAATCAATGGTAAGGAGACATGCAAATGCACATGGTGTGCCTAAAAAAATCTAAAAAAAATTCTCCCTACCTTCCATGGGAAATTGAAAGTGACAGTTTACAACTCCTTTCAATGCCTCTTTTTCAAGACAATCATACGTTTATACAGTTATACATGTTTTTTCTAATAATTTATTTTGTCCTATTTTGTAAAATTATTATAATTACAGCTAACACAATATCATAACAGATAAGAACTTAAATCAGTAACAAACTCTGAGTATATTTTTTGTAAAATATTTATGTAACTGAGATGCAGTAACTTTTTTGGATTAAGAACTAAACCAACAGCAACCCCTGGGTATATTTATGAGCAAATAAATAAAAAGATGTCATGGGAGAAAGAGAAGCACAATATGTCCGCTTGCAGTCAAGATAAAAACTAACTCATGAAACACCTACAATCATTATTTGAGCCAGTCTAAAAGTTGCCAATGGTGAATTTTGGGGTCACATAAGTAATGAAACCTCTTTCCCACCTGATTCTTCCACAACGATGGCACATAATAGTACTGATGCTCACTGTGAGTGAATCCGCCCACCACACAAAATCAGTTATTGTTACTCACATAATGGTATCTGCCCATTATGAGCTCATTGTACTTGGTCCCAAACATACATAAAAAAAATGGAGTGGTACTAAAGACAACCAACCTAACTCTGGTCACTCTTATTATAATTAATCCACATAGTTCCACTTCATGAAGAGAATGGGAAAGCACAGAGAACCATTCTTGATTTTTCTGAGCTGCAAGGCTTAGAAATACACAGTCTTGCAGCCTTGGGATTCTTCTTCTTACTCAAATAAACTTAATTCTTTCATGTTTTAACATGGTATCACGAGACCAACCTACACACTTCACACAGATATCAGTGCCAAAGCAGACTTTATCTTTGATGGCAAAACAAGGAAATGCGAGCAATTTGTAGTGGAATGTAGTTAGTACTTGTCTTGCATGGTATGACACTTCCATGCTCAAGTAGTGCTTCACTAGAATGACTGACACTAATGATAGATTCCCTACAAGAATGCAACCAAACTAAGAATTTTTTCATGACAATTTTATTCCCCCAACTTCTCATACTGTAGTGTACATATTCCATTGACCTTAGCAACTTATTCTTCTTACCAGATCATATTTTCATATATTCTGGCTAGATCTTCAGTGACTGGTTCTCTGGTGGATTTTAGCACATCAATTTATCTAACAGTCCTATACGTAGTTTCTATTTTTCATATTTCCATCACTTCTTTTGGCCTAATCAGAAATCAAACTCTGGTAATCCTTCGTCATGTTAAAATCCTCCAGTTCACATTCTTTCTTTTCATTAAGGCTGATCTACAAAGTACTGAACTTACTTTCCACTATTTTTCTTTCCACCTTATTTTCTCCAATTCCAGCTTTTATTAACTCTGTTCAATGACAAATTTTCTACAATTCCTCATCAACTTCTCCAATCCATATATTTTTGTTATTCAATATGCTACACAGATATTTCAATTACATACCTCCTTTCTGGTTGACTTTGCTACCTGCCTCTTTTCCTACTGTCTCCTTCAAGCATTCCTTACCTCTGTAACCCCCTTATTAATTTTTGTCTGCTAAGGCCTTTTGTGTGCTATTTTACTCCCACTACCAAGTCTCTTTTAACATCTTATTCCAGATGGCCATCAAACACTTGTGCTGCCTTTGGAATGCCTCTTTCAATAGGGATTTCCACCTTGACCATGTTTTTTTTATTTCATCTTTAAACTCCTTGTTGTTCAAATTTTACTTCTTAAAGGCTAGAAGTCTTGCATACTGTTAGCTGAACCTACATGATTATTAACACAGTTTACTTATATGTTTGTGAAATTCTCTGAACCTCATGTTTTCATCTAAGTCACTGCCTCCTTCACCTACTTTTTATCCTTTACAATTGTAGCAGCATGTGTTGCATTATACATGCATGCCAAGTAAAACAATGAAGTCCATAATTTACGCATCATATAGTACAATTCCCATCAAGATAATATCAATCTGTGATACAGCTTCTTCACTCTTAAATAGTGTCAACTTTCTTATTGAGGATTCTTTAAGTGATCATCATACTGAATCATTGTTACTGACAAAATTACTGCACTTGTCCCTCATGGTTTCTCCCTTCAGTCTTAATTTTCCATCACACCCTTAAAACCCACTCAATTCAAACATGCCTATTTAAAAAAAAATACATACATTAATTCCTGAGATTACTCTAATCTTCATTTTTATTCATTTTTCATCCATCCCTATCTCATTTGTTATTTCAACTTAGATCATTGCACAAATTACACTTTGTCTTCGCTTCCTTCCACTCCTCCAGACTCTATATTACTTTTGTTCCTGCTCCTCCATACATCACATACTTTACAAATTTCTACCTGCAAGATGCTCTACCATTTGTCTATTCTTTCTGCCACTGTTCCTTTTATTTTTATTGCCCAACACTCAATATTGAAAACACACCAAACCATACTACAGTAGGATAAAAAGTGAGAAACATAATTATAGTAGGAAAGAAGCTTGATGTAAGTCTCTAATTTCATTAAACAAAACAATGATGTAAGAATTTTAACTTTTTAATGAGGGGGGCCATCTAGTATGGGAGGCCGTACCTTTTAACTGCTTTCCTGGTTTGGAGGTGAAATTTAGTACTTGGTCTTTCTGCCTGACAAGTAATTTAGATATTACCAAAGTAATAGGGAAGCTTTTGTAAGAACATCATTTAATTTTCACTATTTCTCATGACAGTTACTTGTTAAATTTGGTTTATATTTCCTTATTTTTTATATTATTATTTTTAAAGTTTAAACAAAGGAGACCTATAACAAAGGACATCCAGATAAAACTAGTCAGGAAATATTTAACACATACCCAAGACAAGTGCAGAAGGAAGACATGAATTATCACAAGGATTCAAGTTGAATATTCCTCTACTCATGTCATCTTTCACTTCCTTGTATACACTATTAGCAGCAGTATGGGGATTTGCTGAATAGCCATCTTTGGATAGAACCTAGAAAAAAAGATTAGCATGAGATTCTTAATATCTGTCATAAATATTCAAAAGTTTAGTCAACACATATCACTGAAACCATATTGTGAAATCTAATATGATTCTGAAGTTTAACCAGAAATATATATGTATATGTACAGGCAGTCCCCAGTTATTGGCAGGGGTTCTGTTCTTGGCGGGGTACTGATGAGCAAAAATTGCCATTAACCAAAACTCTGCGATTTATGGTGCTTATAACCGGTTAATGGTATGTTAGGTATGTTATGGTGCCGGAATTTCTTGGAAGGTGAGTTTAAATTTATTGATAAAATAGGAGATTCATTATGTTACCATCCATATTTTTTGGAACTTTGTAAAAATAAAGCAAAAAAGACATATCAACTTAAGAATATTCTGAGTACTATTTCATCCTGCATTACCCATTTTAAAAACTACTGATATTGCCTTAATATTTGAATATAATAATATTTTGAGAAATAAACTAATTAACAATAGCCTGCCAAATTCAAACAATATTGTATACAGTATTCCTTGTAAAGAATGTAATAAGATTTATATTGGTCAAACATCAAAAGAACTTTAGGCGAGATGCTCTCAGCACAAATATGCCATATCATGAGGTTTAACGAATAAAGGTATTGTGGATCATTGGTTTAAGACAGGCCACGCTATTAACTGGGATAATTCCTCGATATCTGCAGAGTCAAAGATCACCACAAAAGGAATCCGTTGGAGTCCATTTTAATTGAAGATACATCAAGAAATTTAAATCACCATCCTGGATTATTGGATTATACCTTGATCCTCTTTCCTTATCTTATCTCTTTTGCTTAAAGAACACGCCACTCAGATTAAGAAACTGTAACCCTGGCGCCCCCTTTCTGTTTTCGTATATAACTGTCTGTCAACTACTATAGTATTCAGAGAACACTTGTTCAAAGTCCCAGTTTTCACTCATCTTACTATGTGGATTTTGTGATATTCTCAAGCATGCGTTCCTTCATGCTACATATATATATGATATTATATATATATATATATATATATATATATATACACATTGTATATATATATAGTGTATATACATATACATATATACATATATATATATATATATATATATATATATATATATATATATAGATATCTATATAATTATTTATTATAGTGTATATAATTATTACATATTAAAAATATTAATATATTATTATATATATATATAATATATATAATATATATATATATATATATATATATATATATATACAGGCGGTCCCGGGTTACGACGGGTCCGGCTTACGACGTTCCGAGGTTACGACGCTTTTTTTTTAAATATTCATTGAAAAATCTGCCCTGGGTTACGACGCTGACGCTTCCGACGCTCCGAGTTTACGACGCTTTTAAAAAACACATACTATGATAAGATAAGAATCCTTTATAGTTTAGCACAATTTCTTTCTCTCTCTCTCTCTCTCTCTCTCTCTCTCTCTCTCTCTTTGTATTTTCCAACGAAAATAATCACTAATTCCTCTCTCTCTCTCTCTCTCTCTATACTACAAAGATGTATGTTTTTTGAGTATGATAAATAAATGATTTACTATTTTCATAATATTAATTATACAGCAATAAAAATCAATTCGTTAAAGAAAATACCATAGTGAATTAGTAAGATTTAGCTTATATTTTTAAAAAATTATGGAGAATGAAGGAAATCCCAGTCTTCTTGAAGTAACTTCCAGTAACCTTTTTCGAGATCCAGGTACTAAAACTGTCAGCTATATATCAAGTTCTGTGACAGCCAGGCAGGAGGGGGAAGAGCTGCAGTGTTGCAATCACGTGGTCCTGACATTCCCCCCCCCCTCTCTCCCTCTCTCTCTCATTTACTGAGACTCGAGATTTTTTTATGTACTTGTACTATTTGTTTTTAATTACTTTCAAATAATAATAATAATAATAATACAGGCGGTCCCGGGTTACGACGGGGGTTCCGTTCTTAAGACGCGTCGTAACCCGAAAAATCGTCGTGTAAGCCGGAACGACGTTCTTGAAAAACATGTCCACAGGGAAAATTTCACTACTAATTTGCAATTTTTCTTCTTAGGGCCGTATCTCTAAAATTATCACTAATTTACTTTTTTTCATGTGCAACACTGTGTATTCACAAATTACTGTATATTTTCATTAAAATAAAAGAGAGAGGACGCGGGATGGGAGAGAGAGGTGCGAATGCGAGAGGGAGGAGACAGGCCGAGTGCGCGGGGGTGGAGAGAGGAGGAAGAAGGGGGAGGTTGAGTGGGAAACGAGCTCTGAGGAGGGGGATAGCGGTAAGGGAGAAGGATGAAGAAGAGAGGAGAGACGCTGTGAGAGGGACGGCACGGGGAGAAAGCGAGGACTGGAGGACGGGAGGAAGGGGGGGTTGAGGGCGTGTAATTGAGAGGAAGGTAGGACGAGAATGAGTGGGGAAGGAGGGGGACGGGGCGAGAGGGAGAAGGGGGGGTGGAGGGGGAGGGCCTGAGAGTGGCCGGACGAGGGGGAGTTGGAGAGAAGAGGTGGACGGAGTGGGAGAGGCGTGGGAGGGTCGGAGGGGAGAGTGGGGGAGGGGGAGGGAACCGAGAGAGGGAGGAGCAGAATGGACGAGCGAAGAGAGGAGGAGAGCGAGAAGGATGTAGAGAAATAAACCACTCCTTAGGTTTTTCATTGTAGGATTTGATTGAATTTGAATAAATGAACGTCTGTAGGCAACTTTTTTTCCCCCTCATAAATAAAATATTCTACCAGAGAAGACGGAGAAGGAGAAGGGAGAGAGGGGAAGAGGGAAAGAAGAGAAAAAGAGAAACAAAAGAGGGGAGAGAGGGGAAGGAATGGGGGGAGAAGAGAGGAGACAAAGAGAGAGAGAGAGATAGGAGAGAGAGAGAAGAGAAGTAGAAAGAGAGAGAAAACTGTGCTAAAACTATAAAGGAGTTTCTTAATCTTATACATAGTAATGTGTTTTTTTAAAAGCGTCGTAAACTCGGAGCGTCGGAAGCGTCAGCGTCGTAACCTTGGAACAAGCGTCGTAACCCGGGCGGATTTTTCAATGAATATTCAAGAAAAAGCGTCGTAACCTCAGAACGTCGTAAGCCGGACCCGTCGTAAGACCGGGGACCCCCTGTAATAATAATAATAATAATAACTGTAATTACAAAATTCATATGTGATAGTATTTTAAAGAAATACAATACGTACTAATCTATCCATGTCACTTTTAATTAAGGTTAACTCTCTCTCTCTCTCTACTCTCTCTTCTCTCTCTCTCTCTCGCTCTCTCTCTCGCCTCTCTCTCGCCCATTCTCTCTCTCATCTCTCTCTCTCTTCTCCTCTCTCCTTTTGCCACACAAGATGATAATGTGTCATACATAGTGGTAACTCCCTCCCTCTGTCGCTGGAAGCGTTATAAACAGAGAGAGATAAAACTCTCTCTCTCTCTCTCCTCTCTCTCTCTCTCTCGCTCTCTCTCTCTCTCTCTCTCTTATCTCTCTCTTTTACCGAGATGAAAGAATTTTTATGGTACTAGTATGTAAAATGTTTATTGATAATTTCAGTTATTTATAATAAAAATAATAATAATAATAATAATAATAATAATAATAATAATAAAACTTTAATTACAAAAATTCATAATGGTCGTATTTTAAAGAGATGAAAATGACCTTTCCATTTCACTTGTAAGGATAATTCCTCTTTCTTACTGAGATGAGAGAATTTTTATGGTAGATGCACGTGTTTATTATATTTTCAAATAATAATAATAATAATAATAGAAGTAGTAAGTAATACGATAAACTAATTTCAAAAGAAAATTCTTCCCTTTGTCTTTTTCTGTATCAATTTCCCCACCTCTACTCGAGTGACACTCAAGCTTAACAATGCATACAATGGTCAACGAATTTAATGGTTTTATGTAATCTCTCTCTCTCTCTCTCTCTCTCTCTCTCATCTCTACTCCTCTCTCTCTCTCTCTCTCTCTCTACTGAGATGAGATCATTTTCATGGACGTGTATGTAATAAGTTTATCATTAATATTTTCCAATAATAATACTATAATACAAAATTACATATCTGAGTATTTTAAATACAATAAATCATTCCATTTCTACTTTTTAAATACTGTAAGGACAAACTCTCTCTCTCTCTCTCTCTCTCTCTCTCTCTCTCTCTCTCTCTCTCTCTCTCTCTCTCTCCACAAGATACTTGTCATACATTTGGTGTTTCTATTTCTTCCTTTTATCTCTCTCGCTCTCAGCAAAAGAATTGATAGACAGACAAACATAATTGCACAGTCCTCTCTTTCTCTCTTCTCTGGAGAAATATATGTATTTATGGGAGGGGGAAAAAGTTGCCTATCAGACGTTCATTTCAATCTATTGAAACCTAAGGAGTTATTTCTCTTTCTCTCTCTCTCTCTCTCTCTCTCTCTCTCTCTCTCTCTCTCTCTCTCTCTCTCTCTCTCTCTCTCTCTCTTGTATTTTAATGAAAATATACAGTAATTTGTGAATACACAGTGTTGCACATGAAAAAAAGTAAATTAGTGATAATTTTAGAGATACGGCCCTAAGAAAAATTGCAAATTAGTAGTGAAATTTTCCCTGTGGACATGTTTTCAAGAACGTCGTTCCGGCTTACGACGATTTTCGGGGTTACGACGCTCTTAACCCGGGGACCGCCTGTATATAATATATATATGTATACATATTGTTGTATGTATATGTATATAGATATATATATATATATATATATATATATATCTATATATATATATATATATAATAATAAAAAGAGTATGGCCAGCAGAAAACTTCAGCATTTTTCTTTAAAACTTTATTTTCATGCAACGCCTACGTTTCAGGATACAAATCCCATCTTCAGGGCTAAAAACATATTTATTTTTTTTTGTGTTTTTTTTTTTAATGTTTAATTTTTTTTCTCCTTTTGTAATCATATACAGAAATTTTCTGCCTGTTAGGATTCAATATTTTTTCTCCTGTCTTTTATAATAATGTAATTTTCTTAGTTTGTTCACGTGTGGTTTGTGTTTTTAAATGTTTTGTTTGTTTATTTATTTTGAAAGTGTCATTGTACTTAGTAGCTTTGCTTTTCACTGTTGATCTCTTATTCAATAGTTACCGTCTTACTTTTATATAAAATTCGAATTTCACTGATATATTTTTAATTAATATATGATTTTTTAAAAAAATGCATAATTTATTACTGTGCCCCATTTTAGTCTGATTTAATGTACAGCATTTTAATTTTTCCCCTGTTTTTAGCCCTGAAGATGGGATTTGTATCTCGAAACGTAGGCATTGGATGAAAATAAAGTTTTAACAAAAAATGCTGAAGTTTCTGCTGGCCATACTCTTTTATTAAAGATCCGACTTTCTAGAAGCGACAATGCCATTCATATATTATATATATACTATATATATATATATATATATATAGGATATATATATATATATAGAATAATTATAAATACATATATATATATATAGTATATAGATATATAATCATCATAATCATCAGCAATTTCTAGTCCACTGCAGGACAAAGGCCTCAGACATGTCCTTCCACTCTCTTCTGTTTATGGTCTTTCTATGCCATTCTATACCTGCAAATTTTCTTAGCTCGTCAATCCATCGCCTTCTCTTCCTTCCCCTGCTCCTTGTGCAATCTCTAGGGACCCATTCTGTTGTTCTTTTCATTCATCTATTATCTGACGTTCTAATTATATTCATTTTTCATCCATCTAGTATCTGACATTCTAATTACATGTCCTGCCCACGCCCATTTCTTTTTCTTACTTCTTGTTAGAATATCCTCTACTTTAGTTTGCTCTCATATTTCAAAATTCATATGTGATAGTCTTTTAAAGAAATACAGTGGTACCTTGACATACGAAAGGCTCTACTTACGAAAAACTCAAGATACGAAAGCAAATACGAAGATTTTTGTGGCTCTACATACAAAAATTGTTCAAGATACGAAAGGTTGTTGCTGTAAAGTCCGAGATTTGCCCGGACCACCGATAACAATTTTAAAACTCGCCCGCCGCCAACTGAGTAGACTCGCCACCATCCTCCCACTCTCCCATTGATTCCTGATGCTAGTCACCGCCATAAGATCCTGCTCTACTATTGGTCAGCATCTCTCCCATGATCCCATCATGCATCTACATAGCGGCGTGCTTTTTCGGCCACTTCTTGGCATCATCGGTATCGTAAGCACGCGGAATTCGTTCGTTCTATTCGATTTTGTTTATCAACGTAAATTCGTTAGTGATTTCGTTGTAGTACTACTTTATCGTGTTGTGTGAGAACTTTAATTCATACGTATACGTACTACATAACTTAATTACGTACAGTATATACGTAGTCATGGGTCCCAAGAAAGTTGAAGTAGGAAAGAAGAGGATGCTTTCTTTGGAGACAAAGATGGAGATAATTAAAAAGTATGAAGCTGGCATGCGATCGAGTGTGATTGCCAAGGAATACGGCCGAAATCCATAGACAATAGGTGTAGTGTTGACCATTCTATGTTGCATGAAAGTCTAATAACACTAGTTAAACTCTGCTTGTGTTGCATGACAAAGGGAAAAGACCAAAACCTGGACTTAGGTTTAAGAACAAAATGGACAATTCTTGGTTACAGAGTCCCTCCTACAGTCCTGGAGCCAAAGATGGTTCTGGATTAGTACTTACAAATTTAATTAACGTTATTTGCAAGTCTTAATTTTTTACGCTGAAACTGTACATTAATTGAGCATGAATATCTGAAAAAATCCCCAGTGAGGCCATATTTCCTAATAAGGAAAAGCCCTTACCATATAGGGAGTTTCCTTCAGGTCCTAAAATTCTTTAAGAAGCACGTGCCTATTTATCTTTGACCGACAAGCATGCATAATTAAGTATCACCCCCACATCACTAGATAAGAGTGGGGGATAGAGAATTAATAATATAGTGCATAGAAATTGGGCCAGAAGAAGCAACAGGTCCTTGGCCTTTGGAATACTGTTGACAGAGTTGGCAAACTTGAATCACTGATTCAGTAGAAGTGTCTTGCTCCTAAAGTGACACCATCCACCAATGGGCAACAAAGTCCCTGACAAACTTATAGAGGGCTGCACACTAACCTGAACAAAGAGCACAGAACAGCAATACCTCTTGTAAAAAATCTTGAAGGAACTTGCATGACTGAGGATGTATTGGTAAGTGGAATACATACCACAAGTCTGATCGTTTTTTGAAAAGGCACTAAAACCATGCTAGAGAACCAAAAAGTATGTGGGCAGACACTTCCTGTCATTCAGTCTCCAAAAGAATACCTCCAATTACTTATGGAGCTTGTCCCAAAGAATTACCCTTGGACATTCCCTCTATACACAACCTCCTACTGAAAAGAGACTTATGAGAGATTTCTGATGAAGAAGACAAAGGAAGCTATGAGGGGGAGATTAAACCATTGGAGGACAACTAAAAAAGAATCACAACTGCCCTTCACCATCTCCACCACGTCAGGTACTGGTTCCAAGTCTGTCCATGCATGTTAGGAGGTTGCAACTGTCCATATCCCAGAACCTGAGATCTGCACTTATCCCCAAAAGGTATAAAACAAGACTACCAACAGATACTCCCTTATCGCCTTAACCTGAGCTGCATAATCAGACAAGAAGCAAAAGTGTTCTCACTTCTTCCAAACCGAGTGAGTATAAGCATGAGGACATAACTCTGCAGCATCAGAAAGGAGTTACTTTTCTTCCTCGATAAACTCCCGCTGACAACCAACCCCTAAAAGCTGGCTTCACAAACTTCTTGGGTTGGCACCTCCACTACTCACAGCTGCCACAGAGATGAGACAACGTAGCTACCGAGTAAAAGGTAACAACTCACAAGCCAGATTGGAACTCCATCAGCACATCTGTCAGTCTCAAATTCGTTTCCTCAAAAGAAAGAGAAAGAAACTGAACTTCCTACTAAAGACGGTTAAAGTGCCAATAAGCGTCTGTATCGCAAGAGTCAGTCTTTGGCTCTCTGTGAGTTTATAAGACACAAGACGACAACCCAAGGCAGACAAAAAAGGGAGATTTGTGCGCCCGAGTACGAGAAGTTACGAAATGCTCTCTATTAGGAGAGTGTTGATTCTCTTCTCCAACATTTGGAGGCTGCCAAAATACGCTAAGACAAGCAAGACATATTCTCTTTGTGGCCTCTTTCCTCAACAAATGATACACCAAAGCGTAATGTTGCAACAGATGCTGACCAGCCCGAACAAGTTCCTTCCTCCAAATACATTGCAAACTCTTTTTCCGCCAGCGGGCGACAGGAGACAGCTGGCGACAGGTGGTAAACAAAAGAGCTTACAGGATTGCTCTTTCTTCGCAACCCTTGGCAACAGAAAGTGATACTTGTCGATAGGAGGTGACAGCAGCTGAGTGCTGTATCACATCCACCATGACTCGATGAAAGGAAGACAGTTTTAAGGGCCTAAGGACTCGGCCAAGACTGCACAAGTAAACTACGTCCACACAAGTCAACATCATCCGCTCAAGTCAACTGAGGGAAAGAAAACGAGGTGCAAGAACATGGAAAAGATTGGGAGGCAGAGGGAAAGGAGTTACAACGACTCTCCTGCCTCGTCCGAAAGCGAACATACATACTTGAAAGCATTCCTATATGAAATATCGTTAGAAAGTTCTGAAGCTAGAATAATATCTAACTTGGATAGAACCTTAGATACTACAGACAGTGTAGACTTGAAAGAGAAACATTAATCGAGGCAGTAGAAAAGATTTGCCGATAGCCGAAGAGAAAGCAGGCAAAGAACAAACACAAGCATTATGAAGAAAGAGGAATATGCTAGCAGACAAGAATTCAGATTAACCAAAACATGAGAGAGATAAACAGTCGACTCAGTCGACATAATATCTAAATGTGTAAAACTCACTACAGATACATTATCATCTCAATAAAATTGTGTATACCTATATTATATATTATTAATCCTATGCATGCTAACACCATAAACTAGGTGTTGATGATGGCAGAACGCACCTACGGAGCGAGGATTAACGCTTACCGAAACGGTCCTTATGCAAATGCTTTAATGGTCCTTAGGCAAACGCTTTAAACAAGATTCAGACCATGAAAAGGGCGAAGTACATAGGTATTGGAGGGCACAGAACCCCACCATCCCGAGAACCGACCTGGTTCCCTGGCAGCGGATATTACCAACTGTCACTGGGCAGTCCTAGGCTCGGGCTACATACAGACGAGGGCACCAATACCTTACAACAGGGAACATGAAAAAGAGTGCACACTATGGAGGGATTAAGAATGTTCCAGTCTCGAACTCCGTTCAACTTGTATTAAAACTAAAAATAGGTTCAATGTTATGTTCTAACTTCTCGTTATGCTTTTCCTGAACTGAATGGGGAGCAGAAGACAGCGACAAAGGAAGTCAATACTAGCGCTACCAAAATGCCTAGTCTGAGTAGGGACAGCTGCAGATGAAGGGACACTAAGTAGGATAGAACTGAGAGGTTCAAGTCCTGACCTAACTAATTGCTTTCGCAATCTATTAGTTTCCTGTCTTTCCTATACCTGACATATTAAGGTATAAATTTCTCAGAACAATTCCCTACATTCTTCACATCTAGTAGTTCCAAGATCACACTCTGTACCCTTGCAAGTACAAACCAAATGTTGATCAACTTCTAATTTAAACATCCTGGTTACACCAAAATCGGTTTTGCTTCCAGTGGAAGATATCCTAAGAAAATGAAATTACACTACCGTAAACAGGTGTAAAACAGCCAAACTTCATAGAATACCAACAATCGCCTAGGTGGAGAACAGGTAAACTAGACAGTCATCTAGGCAGCTATTTGATTTTTAGTTTGAATGCCGACTCGCCTAATTTGCGCGGAGATATAGCTAACTTTACCAGTAGGTAAGATTCACCACAAATAATGTGAATTTCAAACAAATTCTTAAATTGTTACAAAAGCAGTTACCGTACATATATAAAAATTTAAAAATAACCTTTTTCATATAAGCTGAGAGCATATGTCCTGGTACAGGGTCAAGTTCCATGTAACCATGCACCAACCACTGGTCTAACTGGGAAGCAAGTTCTAATTCATCCACAACTCCTCCCCACCGCATCAGTGACTCCAATGTCAACATCTGTCAACAAAGAAAGCACCATGGTAAACAACACAAAATCAATTTTATATGTACATACTTATATTTCATGATTACAAACCTTTTATTTTACATAACGACATTACTTGTGGGTCAGTTAGTTGATACAGTAATCCTTCAATTATCTGAATTAATGGAGTTAAGAGCCTGTCAAATAATGGAGAAATCCAGATGAGGGCAAGTAAAAAAACTAGTGGTGTTCAAAGGCAACTCCGTACCCTTCCTAACCTAACCTTACCAATACCACATAACTGTACCCTCAATATGCTTATAATGAGCCATCACACTTCAATTAAAATGAAAACATTATGGAAAAGGCAATTATCTACCTTTTTGTCCATATTTATAACATAAAATACTGCTTAAATACTACACTGAAAAAATGCATCACTCACTCCACTCTCTTGTAAATGACACAATTTGGAAGGTAGGTACCCCACCTGAATTTACCCACAGACTACCATGGTTTTAAGAATGTTAATGTATCTTTATTCAGTAACTTTCTTGTCAGTTGTTACCTTACTACTGTATTACCATACATGAGATGCAAAACCTTAACAGTATCCATTTGCACAAGTCAAATAGGCTGTTGAGTTGTGTGTGAGATAAAGTAATGGTAATGAAACTGATATTTTACTTACTGAATTCATTTATACTGTATTGTCATCATGTTATAGAAATAATGTAATAGTACTGGATATGTATAAAAAAACTGATCTTCAACCATATGCATTTACCCAATGTTAACATTCTCAGAATCACCCCACTGAGCCTCATAGGGAAAAAATTAGGAGAAAAATTTTTAGTTGCTAAAAAAAATGATTATTTGAATGATTATTTTAATAACTTTTGTACATAAATGTAAAATGGGTAAACAAAGGTAAACCAACATACTTTATGTTAAAGTAAAATCCCTAGTTTCTCAATTCATTTGTTAATGTCAAATCTTTGGTATGTGGTTGTTAATTACAAGAGATGGTTGAATTGTTACATACACCATAAATTTGGTGATCCTGTTTGAAAGCCTAGCCCAGTAGTGCACTCTACCAAAAATAAAAATAGCCTAATATACAGTATGATACTATACCAAAAATGAAATTCGTTGCACGAACACATCCTAGGATAGTATGAGCTAGCTAAAATAAAATTAGTTCAGTAAGCACAGGCCAGTTTTATTTTTCACTTTCATATACGTATATATGTATATTATATATCTGTATATATATGACCATTGTCTCTAAGCAGTATCTCTTCATTATTGTTTTGCTTTGTTACAGTACGTACATTAGTGTATACTATACCCTTCAATAAATTGTGGAAAAATCAAGCATAAAATCATGAAAACCGAGCTCCAGCAAGTTCATCAATGCAACATATATGCTCTCTCTCCCTCTTCATACTGTATCTGTTCTTTTTTTGTAATCAATGTATTCCATTACAAGTTACAATACAGTAGTACATATGTATATTCCTTTAATAAAATGTAGAAAAATCATACATGTAAAAACACAAAACAAAATAAGCTCTAGAAGTTCACCAATGGCATTGAATTAGTGTGTGTACATACATTCGTAACCCCTCTCTCTCTCTCTCTCTCTCTCTCTCTCTATACTGCATTTCTTTTTTTTCTTTGTGCCTGATGTATTAAGTTACATTACAGAACAACCTAGCTGTGCACCCAGCTTATTATTCAGACAGGCTCCAAAAGAAGAATCCTTACCTGACAGTCTGTACATCTGGGTTCCCAAGTCCCCTACAGGCAGTAAAATGACATTTAATATGTTGTCTGATTCTAGCGTACAAAAAAAGGGATACAAAATTTGTTTTAAAAAAAATATTTGTTTCACGACAAGCCTCTTGTTTTACACTAGCCAGATTTGAAATTCCTGAACAAGCTGATTATGCCAAGGCCTTCAATACCTCTACAGCTCTTGAGTTGAGTAACTGGAGGTCCAGAAGTTCTAGAACTAACAAGGCATCACCAAACAAACTGATACTAATTCTATCAACTTATGTGTAGTAACACCTAAGAATTCTACACAGTGTGAGATACTTCGAAAGGTGTTTATGCCAATAAATACACAGACATAAAAGAAGTAAAAAGAGTAAAAATAAGATCAAATAAGTACCAATACCATTAACCCTTTAACGCTGGTTGGACGTACTAAACGTCGACGAAAATTGTCTGTTGGGTGCCGAACTGACGTACGAAACGTCAACGAAAAAAAAAGTTTTTTAAAAAATTCGCGGAATAATAGTTATAGGCCTACTAAGCGAAAACTTTTGAATCACGCGCCTTGGGGGATGCTGGGAGTTCACGAATCAAGCTGTTGTTTTGTTTACAATCGTTACCCAGGCGCACAAGCGCGAACTTCTTTCTTATCGCACTAAAAAGCATCAGCGACACATCTCAAAAAATTATTTTCTGGGCTCAGCTCGTGTCGGCCTATGAAACGTATCCTTAATATCATTCTTTCTAGGTAAAATTAGCCTAAAAAAACAAAAAATTACCAGAGAAAAACAAAATTAAGAAAATGTCAGTAAAACTGACTCGCTCACTCTTAAAAAGAAGTGTCGGTATGATATAGGGGCGAGTGTGGAACACTACCACGAGACAAACACCAATTAGAACTTCCCTATCAAAATCCCCCCAAGAGAGAGCTGATACCAACGGGCGATGCAGCCTCTACTACTACTACTAGAGGACGCCACGGACAGCAGCGCCCCTAGCGGACATCCTTAAATTTTAGCACCAGCGACAAGTCGCCATTTTCTTGTGCTCGTGTTTTTTCTTGGGATTATCCGCTTTGGAACCATGGAACGCTCTGCTATCGCCACGGCTAAGTTAAGTAACTCATAAGTAACATTTTACTGTAATTTTATCTTCCGGGTACCAGTATTTTCCTTTTTATAGGTCAATACGGTTCCTCGGTTGTCTCGTGGCGGCCATGCCGCCTCGTAAGAATTCCCGGTCCTCCATACTGGGACTTCTTGTGCTTATGGGCTTACTTTTTCACATTCATTGTTTACATCGAATTTTAGCTAGTCCAGCCCTCCTACCATTCTCTTAGCTTGGTATTTAGGGCTATTATTTTTATTTTCGGCCCAGCATCCCGGCTCTTGCTCTTCATCGGCTATCGCTGGCTCCGAGTAGGCTTCTGTTTTTCGGAACAGTCTGCCTCCTCCTGGGCTTCTTTCTCTTTTACTAACAGTGTCTTTTCCCCCTTTTCGATATATGATTTTATTTAGGGTGTTAGGCTAGCCTAGGTGCTTGTTCCACATGTTGGTACAGCTTGGTTCACGTGGCCCTACCACGGTTGTGTTGCTCGTGGCCTAGGCCACTTGCGGTCACGTGTACTATAGCACCTTACCCTGCCCCTTCCCTCCCTCTCTGATGTAGGGAGGAGCTGGGGGACCCCTTGGTTGTCATAACAACCTCATCATCGACCTTCTCTCACACCCTCTCGGAGGTGCCGGGGGGTTCCGCCAGCAGGGGGTATAGGGCGACCACTATAAGGTACCGGGTCTCCATACGGGTAGTTGGTGAGGTGGGGAGGAGTAGGCCATCCCTCCCCCCTTTCCTCGCTCCCGCCGTGTTTCGCCGGGACCTCCATCCCCCCCTCCCCTTTACTCAGCCACCTCCCTTATGATACGTAAGGAGCCTTCCGTCGCAGCCGGGGCCCCTTTGGTTTTAGTATATTGGCTCCGCTAGCGGGCAGGGTGGGTGCTATGGATGGTCGATTGCTTGCCTACTATATCCTTATATCTCTCCCCCGCTACCGGAAGGGAGCTTACCCTTACCTACGCACTCTTCTAGTAGACGGGTGGAGAGAAGTTGTTTTTATGTTGTTATTTTGCTACTTTAAGGATATATACCCTATTATAAGATTTTTTACAATGATTTGTGAATTATTATGTTCTTTTTATCAACCATCCCCGCCATTTTCCGTCGTGGTTTCCATTACCACCACTCCTAGTTGGTTGATTCTTGTGCCTCCGCCACTGGCGGAGCCATAGCCTATCTTCCAACCTGGTTTCCACACGTATTTTAGCGGGGCTCTGGTTTTATCTAACTTTATCGCTCCGGCACCAGCGGAGCTTATGTTAGGCTGTAAGTGTTTACTCTGTACTCATGTACGTTTTCACTTACAGGCTACCAACTGCCAGGTCCTCGCCTGTAATGCGACGCTGTATGACCCCTGTGGACATGACGAGTGCAGGTCTCACGCCCCGTGTGCCACTTCGTACAACGAGTCGATCGTCTGGCACCACGAGGCCTGCGCTATATGCTACGACCTGGTAGCTCAGCTGGGAGATGGGGTAAGTCCATTTTGGAGTTACTTATGAATTTACTAACAACTTCTAGTTCGTAAGTTTGTTAACCCTGTCCGCAATTGGTAGCTAATCCAGCCTTTCTTTCAGGCTAGCGGTGTGAGGGAAGTCGCCCTCGCCACCCTGAAAGCGTGGGTGGGCGGCTTTGGGAAGAACGCCGCCAAGGGCCAGCCCTACATCCTGGATAGGAAGCTGGCCATCCAGATCTTCCCTGCGGGCAAGTCGACGGGCTACGTCGACCCCTTGTCCGCCGCCCCCGTCATAGCCGCCATCCAGCAAGAGCTCCAGAATTCGTTTGGAGTCGTAGCCTCCCAGGAGTCAGTCCCGGACGTCGCCGCCCTGGACCTGAATCTCGAGCCGATGGCGGTAGTAAGTGAGGATTTGTTGGTTGAGGTAGGTTTGTCGGGCGCCCAAGGTCTTTCCTTGGGCGCTCCTGGGTCTTCTCCTGTCCCTTCTTCTTCCGCTTCCTTCCAAGGCTTTCCGGGATCCGAGATCCCTAGCCGCACTCCCGCTCTCTCTGTACCTCCTAAGGAGAAGGGAAAGAGAGAACCGAAGACCTTGTCTAAGACGACTTCTAGGAAGTCGTCTTCGTCTTCTTCGGCCAGGAAGTCATCGACTTCATACGCCGACGCGGTGAAGGCTAAGCCGAGCTCTTCCCAGTCGAAGAGCTCCAGAAGCAAAGCTTCGAAGGAGAAGGCTCGCGCTACCTCCGAGTCGCTGCCTTCTCCCGCTTCCGCTGCCCCCTCTCCGGCTATGCCGGCAGGGGTAGCAAGCACCAGCTCCTGCGTTCCCTCTCCGGCCTCATCAGGAATGATGGAGCAGGTAGGAGCGATGGTGGGTTCCCAAATTTCAGCTTGGGGAACACGTTTTGAGCAGATGTTCGCGCAATTGTCGAGCAGTCTGTCTCAAACTGGACAGACGGTCCAGGAACTCTCTAACAGGATGAGAGAGAATGAGGATCGGGTAGCTGGGCTATCTCAGGCTCCTCCCCCAGTCTCCCCTGCTTCTAGCACGGGGATTCTCCAGCTTCCGCCTTACGACTCCTTGCCAGCTTTCTCTATGGACAATCCATGGAGAGTAGCTGCCTATGCTCCTTTTAAGGACGGGATGATTTCGATCCCGGAGTTTGGCACTCGAAGGATTGAGGACTTCGAGTTCTATCCTCCGGGTCTGTCACAGCCTTTCATCGGGTATGCTAGGCTGACGCCAACAGCTCTTACGAGAGAGGACAAGATCTCGAAGGAGTCAGTCCTCTACAGTAGAGATCACGCCCAACGGGAATGGGTTCACTGCCTTGAGGACTGGGAGTGTACTAATACTAGACTCCAGGCCTATAAGAGCCCCTTCACGATTTTCGCGACGGAAGAGGAGGTCTCTCTTCCGTTCGCCACGAAATTGGTGGAGAAGGCTCTTCAGGCAGTCCTCAAGGATGAGCCCGTTCCACAGTTGAGAGAGTCGGAGTCTACTTCTCCACTCTTCCCCGCCTTCGGAGAGTTATGGGAAAACCTGCCAGCTACTTTCACGCTGGGTAAACTCAAGCCGGACTGCGCTATGGACCAGTTCGGTGAGAAGTTACCTAGGCTGCCGGATTCCTTAATCCAGGCAGAGTTCGATGCGCGAACTAGGTTTGGCAGGTCCCTTAACTCTCTTATCGTTACGGAAATGGCTGCTCTTTCATACGCTAACGAACCGCTGTTCAAGATCCTGGCGAAATCGCAGTTTCAGACGGTTCTGTTAGACGCCTTTGACTTCTTCCAAGCCAGGAGGAACTGTCGGAAGCATGTTCTTCAAGAGTGCACTATCAGGCACGAGCCTAATAGACTCTTGGCTGCGAGCATGTGGGGAGCGGATCTCTTCCCAGAGTCCGCAGTGAACGAAGTCCACCACGAAGCTGCTAGACTCAACCAGAGCCTTAGAGCTAGGTGGGGTATTTCCTCTAAGAGGAAACAGGAATCCGTTCCCACAGCTGGCAAGAAACCAAAGAAGGCTGGTAAGAGGTTCCAGCCATATAAAAAACTCCAGCATCAGCAGCAGTTTGTGCAGGCAGTCCCAGTTACCCAACAGGGACAACCTGCTACATCTAAGCAAACCCAGCCTTTCCTCCTGGTGCCCCAGCAATCGCAACCTTCGACTTCCTACGCTATCTCGCCTGCCTTTAACCCTGCTTATGAGGCTCAAGGCTACTCTCAACAAGAGGGTTAGAGCGAGAGGTTACTTTCGTCACCGTGGCGCAGGAAGGGGCACAAGGAGTAAGCAGTTCAGAGGGAGGGCGTGGTGGCCAACCCGCCCATCAGCAATGAGGCTCCCCAGGTAGGAGGGGGAGGCTGTTCCTCTTCCGCCACAGGTGGGGGTTCAGCAATTGGGCACAGAGCATAGTGTCCAAAGGATTAGGCTGGAGCTGGATCCAAGATCCTCCTCCAATCAAATCATTTCACCAAATACCGTCAAAGGAATTGATAGATTACGCGGAAGAACTCCTTCAGAAAGGAGCTATTGCGAGAGTCAAAACATCTAAAATTTCAACGGTCGCTTATTCAGCGTGCCAAAAGAAAGGCTCAACAAAAAGAAGGGTAATCTTAGACTTGTCAAAGCTAAACTCTTTCATTCGCTGCGACAAGTTCAAGATGCTTACCCTCTCGCAAGTAAGGACCTTACTTCCGCGTGGAGCCGTCACATGCTCCATCGATCTTACAGACGCATACTATCATATCCCTATAGCCAGGCACTTCCGCCCATTCCTAGGATTCAGGCTAGGAAATCAGACATTCTCATTCAAAGTGATGCCCTTCGGTCTGAATGTAGCCCCCAGGGTATTCACAAAGATAGCAGAAGTGGTTGTACAACAATTGAGAGCTCAGGGAATCATGGTAGCGGCATACCTCGACGATTGGTTGATCTGGGCATCAACAGTCGAGGAATGTCTCAAAGCTACCAAAAAGGTAGTTCACTTTCTGGAACATCTGGGTTCCAGATAAACAAAACGAAATCCAGACTTATTCCGGAATCTCGTTTTCAGTGGCTAGGAATCCAATGGGATTTGTCCTCCCACAATCTATCAATTCCAGTGGTCAAACGGAAGGAAATAGCAAAATCTGTCAGGCAATTTCTCAAATGCAAACAAACGTCAAGAAGAAACCAGGAGAGAATCCTAGGGTCTCTTCAGTTTGCGTCGATAACAGATATCCTTCTGAAAGCAAGGCTGAAAGATATAAATCGAATTTGGCGGTCAAAAGCAAACTCCAAATATCGAGACAAGTTGTCAGTAATTCCACAGATCCTCCGCAACCAACTACGGCCTTGGTCAAAAGTAAGAACTTAGCCAAGAAAGTACCCCTTCAATATCCCTCCAGTGTTAACCATTCACACGGATGCATCCCTGTCCGGGTGGGGGGGATACTCTCAGTTCAAACAGGTTCAGGGGACTTGGTCAGTTCAATTTCGCCAGCTCCACATAAAACGTGTTGGAAGCAATGGCAGTATTTCTTACTCTGAAGAGACTGCTTCCCCCGAAGAAGTCTCATCTAAGACTAGTTTTGGACAGTGCAGTGGTAGTTCATTGCATCAACAGAGGAGGGTCCAAATCCAAGCATGTGAACCATGTCATGATAGCCATCTTTGCATTAGCAAGCAAACACAAATGGCATCTGTCTGCCACTCACCTGGCAGGAGTAAGAAATGTGATAGCAGACGCCCTGTCCCGGTCAGTTCCTCTGGAATCAGAGTGGTCTCTGGACGACGGGTCATTCCAGTGGGTAAGCCGGAGAGTCCCAGGTCTCCAAGTGGATCTCTTCGCCTCACAAGCGAACCACAAGCTCCCTTGCTATGTGGCCCCCAACCTGGACCCTCTGGCTTATGCCACGGACGCCCTGTCGTTGGATTGGAATCAGTGGAGGAGAATTTATGTTTTTCCTCCAGTGAATCTTCTCTTGAAAGTCCTAGACAAACTAAGGTCTTTCAAAGGGATAGTAGCTCTGATTGCACCGGACTGGCCCAAGAGCAACTGGTATCCTCTTCTTTTGGAAATTGGTCTCCGACCTCAACGGATCCCCAATCCCAAACTATCACAATCAGTACAAATGAGGACTGTGTTCGCTTCCTCAGGAACTCTCCAGACCCTAACTTTATGGACTTCATGAAGTTTGCGGCTAATAAAGATGCTGACATTGATCCACAGAATATTCTCTTCCTAGAATCAGATAAGAGAGAGTCAACCATTAGACAATATGACTCAGCTGTTAAAAAATTAGCATCTTTTTTTGAGAGAAGCGAACACTACAACCATGACAGTTAATTTGGCTATATCCTTTTTCAGATCCTTATTTGAAAAAGGTTTAGCAGCTAGCACGATTACCACTCATAAGTCGGCTTTGAAGAAAATCTTTCAAGTAGGTTTTCAGATAGATTTGACTGAATCTTATTTCACATCTATCCCTAAAGCCTGTGCTAGTTAGACTTAGACCTTCTCAGAGGCCTACTACAGTTTCATGGTTCTTAAATGATGTCCTCAAACTAGCTTCAGATACTGACAACTCATCTTGTACATTTATAATGCTCCTGAGGAAGACACTATTCTTATTAAGCCTAGCCTCAGGAGCTAGAATTTCAGAACTGTCGGCTCTATCCAGGGATGCGGGTCATGTGGAATTCCTCCCATCAGGAGAAGTTCTACTTGCTCCGGATCGTAGCTTTTTAGCCAAAAATGAAGATCCTCTTGCAAGGTGGTGGCTCCTTGGTTGGAAGGTTATCCCACTTCCACAGGATCCTTCTCTCTGCCCAGTATCAACTCTTAGAGCCTTTCTATCTCGCACTTCTTCTAGATCCTCGGGTGCTCTCTTCATGAGAGAAAAAGGTGGTACTTTGTCAGTTAAAGGCATTAGACAGCAAATCCTTTACTTCATTAAACAAGCCAACCCTGAGTCATTCCCAAAAGCACATGATATCAGGGGAGTAGCCACCTCAATTAATTATTTCCAACATATGAACTTTATTGAGGATCTTAGAAAGTATACTGGATGGAAATCCCCGACAGTCTTTAAACGGCATATTTTAAAAGTCCATTGGAATCTTTTTAAAGTTTTCAGCAGTAGCAGCGGGAAACATAGTTTCCCCTGATACTGCTTAGTAGTTGTAGTATTGATCCAGGTCTCCTTTCTACCTACTTCAACCAACAAGCCTCAACCTATCGTCAGGCTACTCAACATCATAGCCTTAGCCGTTGTATCTTATAGTGGTTTGTCCCTTATTTTTTTGCTAGGGACAACCACCCTTGTACTGATATGTACTCCAGTGTTCCTACCCCCTTATGTTGTTTTTTTATGCTAGGGAGGGTAGGCCACAATATGTTTGTATATATTCTCCATTGGGTTTGTGATAAGTTTCACTCACAATGTGTTTGTATATCTGAATTAATTGTATTAATTGTATTAATGATGGACTTGAGTGTACCTACCCTTATTTTTATGCTAGGGTAGGACACATATATGTATATAATTGTATTTATATATTCTAATTAAGTAAATCCAAAATTTCCTTATTTTACATGCATATTTATATTTTTATTATACCATTTAAGTACTTTAAGTTTACTAACATTCTGTATTGATTATTGTAATAAGTTAGTTTAAGTGCTTATTTTGTATGCTGTATCTGATTTACTTATATTATATCCATCATTTTAATCTGTTTTTCATTATTTCCTTTTCCTTTTCCATCTTGTCTGTTTCTCTGGTACTCTTTCATAGGCCGACACGAGCTGAGCCCAAACCCAGAAAAGGGATTTTGACGAAGGAAAAATCTATTTCTGGGTGATTGGCTCGTGTCGCCCTATGAAACCCATCCCTTTTTTATGGTTTGTTTTCCCCCCCCTTGCAGGACAAGATGTATTTATGTTTTAATTAAGGATGTCCGCTAGGGGCGCTGCTGTCCGTGGCGTCCTCTAGTAGTAGTAGTAGAGGCTGCATCGCCCGTTGGTATCAGCTCTCTCTTGGGGGGATTTTGATAGGGAAGTTCTAATTGGTGTTTGTCTCGTGGTAGTGTTCCACACTCGCCCCTATATCATACCGACACTTCTTTTTAGAAGAGTGAGCGAGTTCAGTTTTACTGACATTTTCTTAATTTTGTTTTTCTCTGGTAATTTTAGGCTAATTTTACCTAGAAAGAATGATATTAAGGATACTTTCATAGGGCGACACGAGCCAATCACCCAGAAATAGATTTTTCCTTCGTCAAAATCCCTTTTGTCACTTTGACATAATTTTTGCACTATTTTATATTAGCCGTTACATAGAGTTTTATATATGAAAATGCATGCAATTTCATGTAGAATACAACAAAAAACAACTCATGGTTGTAGCTTTTATCAATTTTGAGATATTTTCATATAAATAATGATAAGTGCCAAAATTTCAACCTTCGGTCAACTTTGACTCAACCGAAATGGTCAAAAAACGCAATTGTAAGGTAAAACTCTTATATTCTAGTAATATTCAATCATTTCTGGGCAAGGACCTGTGTCGCCCAGTGAAATGTCCCTTTAGAACACATTTCTAAGGTATAAATATTGCTATAATACCAGAGAAAAAAGCTAATATGGAAATGCCAGAGTATTCTGGCTCACTCACCTTATTTAAGGTGTCGGTATGGTTTCTGGGGCGAGTGAAACCATTACCAAAGGTCCTTTGCCATTTAGCTTCATCCTTCTTCAATATCCCTCATCTACAGAGGGGCCGATTTAAAGCCCACTACTCGCTACCGTTAAGGCTAGCGCCTCTGACGTCATTCCTGCAGATAGCACCCAAGCTTGGGCCAAGACAAAGGGGGGGGGGGGGGTGGGGGGGGGGGTTAAAAAGGAAAGGGTGGGATTTCAATGGGCGACACAGGTCCTTGCCCAGAAATACATTTTTCCTTTGTCAAAATCCCTTTTCTGGGCTCAGCCTGTGTCGCTCTGTGAAATAGTACGAGAAATGGCCATACAAGCTTGGAAAGAGGAAGCACACAAGTAAAAGGATAGGATAATCAAAATCAATTAAGGTTAATTGCTATAATCTAGATATAAGGTTACAGAACAAGTAACAACAGAGCAATTCGAACCTTAACGCTAATCCAATATACAAAACATAACAGTTACTTAAAAGTACATAGTAAGACTAAATGCAAATTGGGACTAGTCCCAGATACAAAACATATGGAAATTATCACAAGTATATACAATATGTGGCATCCAAGGTACAGTACGACTACACTGACGACTGAGCTACGGCAAGAATGCTAGCGAGGCACGTAGGAAAGAGAGATATAGAGTAAGCTACTTACTAAATTAAGCAGTGTCAGGGGAAACTGTGTTTCCGGCTGCCACTGCTGGAAATTTAAGGGCTTCTAAGGACTTAAGATAATGGCGTTTGAATACTGTCGGAGATTTCCAGCCTGTGTACTTCTTCAGATCATCAAAATTCATGTGTTGAAAATAATTAATAGAGGTAGCTACTGCCCTAACATCATATACCCGTGGGAAGGACTGCGGGTTGGCCTGTTTTATAAAGTATAAAATCTGTTGTCTAATTCCTTTTAAGGAAATGGTGCCTCCCTTTTCTCTAATGAACAGAGGGTCTGAAGATATCAGGGCAGTTCTACTTAGATATCCTTTTAGTGAACTGGACATAAGGACGGGTCCTGTGGAAGTGGGACAATTTTCCATGGGGCCCATCTATCCAGTGGGTCCTCATTCTTAGCTAGAAATTGGCGATCTGGAGTAACACTTCTCCTGAAGGGAGAAACTCTGTATGATCTGATTCTCTAGATAGAGCTGACAGTTCGGATATTCTGGCTCCTGAGGCCAGACTTATTAGGAACAATGTTTTCCTTAAGAGAACTATATAGTCACATGAGTCATTATTAGTGTCCGAGTCCAATTTAAGGAAATCATTTAAGAACCATGACACAGACTTGGGCCTCTCGGATGGTCTGAGTCTAGCGCAAGCCTTGGGTGGGAGATGAAAAATATAATCTGTTAGATCTATTTTGAATCCAAACTGGAAGATCTTCTTAAGAGCAGACTTAGTAGTAGTAATAGTACTAGCTGCTAAACCTTTCTCAAATAGTGTCCTGAAAAAGGATATGGCCAGATTCATGGTCATGGTTTGTGCATTAGAGTCCCTCAAGAATACAGCTAGTTTGACGCAAGGTCGATTCACGTTTATCAAATTCTAAGAACAAGATGTTCTGGGGATCAATATTAGCATCCCTTTGTGCTGCAAACTTCATGCATCCCTTTGTGCTGCAAACTTCATGAAGTCCATAAAGTTAGGGCTTTCTGAATTCCTGAGGAAGCGAACACAGTCCGCGTTTGCACTAGTTGTGATAGTTTGGGATTGGGAATCCGTTGAGGTCGGAGTCCCAATTCCAGTAGAAGCGGGAACCAATTGCTCTTGGGCCAATTGGGGGCTATTAGAGCAATGTGACCTTTGAACGTCCTGAGTTTGTTCAGGACTTTCAAGAGAAGATTCACTGGAAGAAAGAGGTAAATCTTCTTCCACACATTCCAATCTATAGCCATAGCGTCCGTGGCATAAGCCAGAGGGTCCAGGTTGGGGGCCACATAACAAGGGAGTTTGTGGTTCGACTCGGTGGCGAAGAGATCTACCTGAAGCCCCGGTACTAGTTGACAGACCCAACTGAATGACTCCTTGTCCAGGGACCACTCCGACTCCAGCGGAACTGAACATGATAGCGTATCCGCTACAAAGTTTCTTACCCCCGCTAGATAAGTGGCTGACAGGTGCCATTTGTTCCTGTCTGCTAGTGAAAATATGGCTATCATGACATGGTTCACGTGGCTCAACTTGGAGCCTCCCCTGTTGATGCAGTGTACTACCACTGCACTGTCCAGCACCAGCTTGATATGAGATTTCTTGGCTGGATGAAGCTTTTTCAGGGTGAGGAACACTGCCATAGCTTCCAGTACATTGATATGAAGCTGGTGGAATGGTAGGGACCAGGTTCCCTGTACCTTTTTGTACTGTGAGTAACTGCCCCATCCGCTTAGTGATGCATCTGTGTGAATCACTAAGGCCGGCGGAGGGGATTGCAGCGGAATTGTCTTCGACAAATTCTTGATCTCCGTCCACGGGCGGAGTCTCTTCCGTAAGATCGCAGGGATAAGTGCTAGTTTGTCCCGGGATCTTTTGTTTGCTCTTGAACGCCAAACCCGATTTATGTCCTTTAGTCTGGCTTTCAGAAGAATGTCCGTTATTGAAGCAAATTGGAGAGAACCTAAGATTCTTTCTTGGTTCCTCCAGGACGTCTGTTTGCACTTGAGAAATTGTCTGGTTGCTTTGGCTATTTCTCTCCTTTTCAATGGCAGAATTGATAGAGTGTGGGAGTTTAAGTCCCATTGAATCCCTAACCACTGGAAGCGGGACTCCGGTGTTAGCCGGGACTTGGTTCTGTTTATCTGGAAGCCTAGATGTTCCAGAAACCAGATTACTTTGACCGTTGCTTTGCGACATGCTTCGATGCTTGTGGCCCACACGAGCCAATCGTCCAGATAAGCTACTAGCATTATTCCTTGAGACCTTAGTTCTTGAACAACTGTCTCCGCCAATTTTGTAAATTCCCTAGGGGCTATGTTGAGCCCGAATGGCATTACTTTGAAGGAGTAGGCCTGTTTTCCTAGTCTGAAGTCTAGAAACGGGGCGGAAGTGCCTTGCTACTGGAACATGATAGTAGGCATCTGTAAGATCTATAGAGGTGGTGACGGCCCCATGGGGAAGTAAGGTCCGCACCTGCGAAACGGTCAGCATCCGGAACTTGTCACAATGAATGAATAAGTTCAGACGGGACAAGTCTAGAATTATTCTTCGCTTGTTTGAGTCTTTCTCTGGCACGCTGAACAAGCTACCTTGAAATTTTAAATGCTTGACTCTTGACACTACTCCTTTTTGAAGGAGTTCTTGAGAATACTCTACCAATTCCGCTGTTGGTTCCTGATAAAAGGTGTTGGATGGAGGGGGACCTTTGAGCCAACTCCGTCCTAGACCTTTGGACACAATGCTTTGGGCCCACTTGCTGAACCTCCAATGGTGACAAAAGAGGAACAGCCTCCCTCCTACCTGGGGATTCTCACTGGTTTGAGGAAGGGCATGCACCACGTCCTCCTCGGGAACCCTTGCCTCGGTTGGTGGCCCTTCCGCCGCCCCGTTGACGGAAGGCACCTCTAGCTCTGCTACCCCTGCCAAACCTGTTGAAGGTTTGAAAGGACTGGTTTTCAAACACTGGGTTGTAGGTAGGGGAGACAGTGTAGGAAGCTGAAGCCTGTGCCTGTTGCGGCGATTGTGTCAGCAGCACAAACTGCTGTTGTGGCTGCGTCTTAGAGGTAGAAGGTTGCGGTACCTGAGATACCGGAACCGCCTGTACCAGAGTATGTTGTTGAGGGGCCTGGAAGGGCTGGAACTTCCTAGGCTTTTTCTTCGACTTGGGATTCGATCCAGCGGACTCCGGTTTCCGTTTGGAGACGAGTCCCCAGCAAACCCTTAGGCTCTGGTTGAACCTGACCGCCTCGCAGTGAACTTCGTTTACTACCGAGGCCGGGAAGAGGTCAGAGCCCCATATGGATGAGGCTAAAAGCTTGTTAGGCTCGTGGCGGATCGTGGCCTCCACCAGCACATGTTTCCTGCAATTTCGTCTAGCTATGACGAAATCATACAAGTCCCATTGCATAAAGAACAAAAGTGACTTGGCAATGATCTTGAATAACGGCTCTTCTCTGTAGATTAGAACCGATACTTCTGTCAAAACTAGCGAGTTGAGGGACCTGCAAAGCCTCATCCTGGCGTCATACTCAGTTTGAATGAGGTTCTCTGACAGCCTAGGCAATCTCTCGCTAAATAGCGTGATGGCGCAGTCCAGCTTTAGCTTACCTACAGAAAAGGTGGCAGGAAGATCTACCCAGTGATCATCAGTTCCGGGGAGCAGGAGGGATGTCGGTTCTGTCTCCCGGAGCTGGGGCATGGGCTCGTCCTTCATTGCTGCTTGTAAAGTCAATTCAGCCACCTTCGACGTGAACGGGATGGGCGTATCTTCGTCTACGGTGAAGATTGTGAAGGGGCTCTTGAATGCTGTAACCCTGGTATTAGTGCACTGCCACTCCTCCAGGTTACGCAACCATGCCTGCTGGGCCTGGTCCCGGGAAAGAATCACCGTTTCTTTTGGGACCATGTCTTCCCTCCTCATAGCTGCTTCTGTGAGGCGGACATAGCCTATGAAGGGGGGCTGTAATCCTTGCGGATAGAACTCGAAGTCCTCAAACCTTCGAGTTCCGCAGCCCTCAATCGTCAGCATGCCGTCCACAAAAGGAGCATACGAAGCTACCCTCCAAGGGTTGTTCAGAGTAAAGGGAGGAAGGGTAGACGAGTCCGGCATTGGCAAGCTCTGAGCTGCCAGGCCGGACTGTGGAAGTCCTGTCAATGCATTTTCCCGGAGACCTGCAATAAGGTTCTCCTGGGTAACCAGTCTGTCCGAGATAGCCCGGATAGACTGCCCTGACTCCTTTAAGGAGGATGACAACTGCACAAACATCTCCTGGAACTTGGATTGCACAAAGTTCCCGACCATGCTGCCCATCTGTTGCATAATATTTGCCGAAATATTTGCAGAGGTGTCAGGGTCAAAGGGGGAAGGTTCTACCTTCTCCTTAGGAATCCTGGGTCTGGCTCCTTTTGAGGTGGACGCCTCAGGGTCGGAGGAGGAGGGCTGAGCCCTCTCCTTAGAAGACTTAGTCCTCGACCCTTTAGAATAAGAAGCCAGCTTAGCCTTGTCAGCTCCGGGATGGTGAGCCAGAGACTTACAGGCAAGGCTGGTACCTGACTTCTTAGACAGGGACTTTTGCAGCGCTTTAAAGTCTCGCTTGCCTTTGACTTTAGGGATCGCCAAGGTGGACTTCGGCCTGACAGACTGAGGTCCCCCAGTGAATCCCTGGAAAGAGGTTGAAGTTGAAGGGGAAAAAGCTCTAGATGGACTCAAGGAAAGCCCTTGAGCCCCTACAGTACCTGCCTCACAAACATTCTTACCTGTGCCCATGCCTTCAACAGCCATGGGCTCGAGGTCTAGGTCCAGGGCAGCTACTTCCTTCGCGACCTCCTGCGTAGCAGCCTCCTCCGGGGGCTGAGAGACTTCCTCTTGGATGGAAGCGATCAGGGGAGCTGCCACTTCGGGGTCCACGTACGACGTGCTCTTCCCGCTGGAGAAGATGAGAGTGGCCATCTCCTTGGAGAGGATGTAAGGTTGTCCCTTGGTGACATTATGGCCAAACCCACCAACCCAGGCCTTCAGGGCAGCTCGAGCAGTCTCCCGGACCGCTTGGGCGCCCTGAAAGAGAGGGTTAGCGTTAACAGTTAAGACTACTTAGGTTAAACTGTAACTTAACTTAACGGACATATCAAAAAGATATAGCTGTCATTGGTACTCATTGTATTACTTTGCAGACTCCGAAATGCCACCTACCTCAGAGGAGACTTGGTCTACGAGCTCGTAGCATATGAGGCAACTCTCATGGTGCCATACCAGGGACTCGTTGAGGCGGATCGCGCAGGTGGAGTGGGTCCGGCAGACCTCGTGCCCACAGGGGTCTTGAAGTACAGTATTGCAGCCAGACTCCATACAATGGGTGACCTGCAAGGGAAATGATACATGAGTATCACCACTAACCTTCCGGAATAGGTCCGTGGTTGTGATATGCCATGAAGCCGGAGTGCTCCGGTGTTAATAAGTAACAAGGTCCAGTCTCTACCTGCTCTTTGGCCGTGTATTGTGGTGAGGCATCCGACAGGATCGGTAGAACCGCTTGAAACAGTGTGTTTCTGGCGATGCCGGAGAACAATGTAATCACTGAATCAGGATAACCACCTATTCCATACGCCGGAGCAAGGAGTAGTCCGAACAAACACCGGGTGAGGAGCAGGGGGAGACCAGGAAGAAAGTAAAACGGCGGAGTTTGACAACTCCACCCTAGAGGAACTTAAAACTAGAATAAGTTGGGAGATGATCCCTGGCGGGGTTGTGGGACTCAGCCAATAAACTTAAACTAAAGGTAATGGATGTCATTATATGTAAAAGAACATGCATGCAACAAGCGTACCCTTATAGGGAGGCCGGAGCCTCCACAACAGTTCACCAACCCAGGGCAGACCTGGCTACGCCGGGGTCCTGAATCCGCCGGACCAGGAAGGAGATGGTGACTAACGGTAGGGAAACACGACCCGAGAGCCGAGGAGAGCTGAGCTCCACCGAGCCTGGTGGCCAACCGAGGCTCGGCCGAGCAAGGCTCCCCCCTACTCTACTGGGGAGAGTGGCAGAGAAGCTGGCCCACTCGTCGAGAGCCCTCCAGCCACCTCCCCTGTCCCCCTGAGGGGGGGGAAATTGAGGGTTGCTCGGATCAGCTGCCTAAGACAGCGTGAGCGAGCATACCTTCCCCCAAGGTTGGGGGAGAGGGACTGGAAGGGCCGACGCAGGGTGGCTCATACGTGGTTGCCTGGAACTCTCTCGGCCGGGTGAATATCCACGCGGTGAGAAAGGCCAGGCGATCGAAGGAGGCCTATAGGCCAACTGAAGCCGTCTCAGAGAACATGTAACATATAAAATAAACATCCTATCCTAACTGGGGGGGAAAGGAAAAAAAGTTAGATGGTAGAGAAAGAGTAATGTCCTGGAAAAGCTGGGCAGAGCCAACCGGGAAGGATGGTCAAGCCTGGCAACTCCGACCAGCTAGCCTGTATACCGTGATGAAAAAACGCGGGGCAGGCGGCCAGGGTGGCTCGAGGACAAAGTGAGAAGAACCAGGGTCCTTCGGTAAGGGCGCCTAACGAAGAGATAACCTGACAACTAAAAGATACATGCATGCATGAAGATCTGAGCTGAAAGGTAACGACGTAGGCTACGAGCTGAGCGCGAGCTCGGACAACATCCCCCGTGTGGATAAAATAACAAAAACGTCAATAAATGCATCACTGAAATCATAGGAAGGTACTGCTAAACAAAGAATTGAGCCCAAATGGTATAGGGGACCGAATGGGACACGAAACAAGGTAACACGAGGGAGCGAGCCGAGTATGGCAGCGCGGGGATGGTGCCGCATGGGACGCCGTCTTATAAAAACCTAAATAATTCGTTTAAATGTGCCAAGGGCAGCCCCTAAATAGTGTCAACCATTAATAGCAGTACACTTAACTTGGATGCAGCAACAGCTTGACGTTCCATGACGGTGGTGAAAGAATTCCACGAGAAAACACAACACAGAGAAGAAAAAATCACGTGTGGTGTGGGTTGTGCTATTGAAAGGAATGACATCAGAGGCGCTAGCCGTAACGGTAGAGAGTAGCGGGCCTTAGATCGGCTCCTCTGTAGATGAGGGATATGGAAGAAGGATGAATCTAAATGGCAAAGGACCTTTGGTAGTGGTTTCACTCGCCCCAGAAACCATACCGACACCTTAAATAAGGTGAGCGAGCCAGAATACTCAGGCATTTCCATATTAGCTTTTTTCTCTGGTATTATAGCAATATTTATACCTTAGAAATGTGTTCAAAAGGGACATTTCACGGAGCGACACAGGCTGAGCCCAGAAACCGCAATTGTAAGCTAAAATTCTTACATTATAGTAATACTCAATCATTTACCTTCATTTTGCAACAAATTGGAAGTCTCTAGCACAATATTTTGATTTATGGTGAATTTTAGAAAAAAAAAAACTTTTTCCTACATCCGCGCGGTAACTGCCGAAAAAATCATAAATTTTTTCGTCCGATTTTCGTAATGTTTGCACAGTTTTATATTAGCCGTTAAATAAAGTTTTATATATGAAAATGTGCGCAATTTCATGTAGAATACAACTAAAAACAACCCATGGTTGTAGCTTTTATCAGTTTTGAGATATTTTCATATAAATAACGATAAGTGCCAAAATTTCAACCTTCGGTCAACTTTGACTCGACCGAAATCGTCGAAAAATGCAATTGTAAGCTAAAATTCTTACATTCTAGTAATATTCAATCATTTACCTTTATTTTGCAACAAATTCGAAGTTTTTACCACGATATTTTGATTTATGGTGAATTTATGAAAAAAACTTTTTCCTTACGTCCGAGCGGTAACTCTTCCGAAAAAATCATAAATTTTTTCGTCCGATTGTCGTAATGTTTGCACAGTTTTATATTAGCCGTTACATAAAGTTTTATATATGAAAATGTGTGTAATTTCATATAGAATACAACAAAAAACAACCCATGGTTGTAGCTTTTATTAGTTTTGAAATATTTTCATATAAATAACGATAAATAGAACAAATTCGACCTTCGGTCAACTCTAACTCGACTGAAATGGTCGAAAACTGCAATTGTAAGCTAGAACACGTACAGTCTAGTAATATTCAATCAATAACCTTCATTTTGCAACAAACGGGAAGTCTCTAGCACAATATTTAGATTTATGGTGAATTTTTGAAAACCGCTTTTTTTTACGTCCGCGCGTTACGAATTCATACATCATATTGTGATAATATTTTCTCTGTGTTGCTTTGATCATTTTACAATTTGTTATATACTAAAATCATCCCAATTTAGTGTACAATACGACCAAAAAATAATGAACTTATTAGCTTTAACCGTTTTGCTCACACGCGATTTGTATACAATTATAAATGAATTTTTATTTTTTTGCACTGTCATATATTCCAATATTTATATATGATAATGATATTTTTTTCATTTCTGATGGTTCCATACTAAACTTCTGGCAATGACAAAAAAAGTAACCAATAGTGAACTCTTAATCTTGAAAATTAAGCGTGCTGTGATTTTTTGGAAAAAAACTTTTTTCCGCTTTGGCACTCACTCGCGAAAGTCGCCGGCATACGGGAGACACTTTCGGAAATACCGGCTCGGCGTTTAAGGGTTAACATTATACCAATACATAACATTAATATTATACATAAAATATAGAAAAGAATATAACACTGAGATGACTGAATTACTGCAAAATTTACATAAGCTTCTAAGCCTAGATTTTTTTTTTATAGACCAAGACTGCAGGTGTTGCTTATAAAACATATATACTATGCAGAGAATGACCTGCTTCCATCACCATGGCCATTCGAGGACCCAGATGTACATGAAGATATGCACAGTTGGGCAATGTGGGAAAGGGAGACTCGTGCTACGTCTGGACACAATTGCTAATGTATTGTAGATTAGGCTAACAAAGCACTATGTTTATGTTGAAACAGTTAATAATTCAGTAGATGAATTGTGGTACCCAGTATGACATCTCAGGTTACCTTAGTTATTCAATTAACCATTATGACCTGAAGTGTCCCAGTAACCTAATGGTTCTGAATTCTGCAAAAAGATGAAAAATTCAAATATTTAAAAGTTTGTGGTGCTTCATGAGTTCATATTTTTTGGTGGTTCAAGATGATCAGATCATAAATGGGTGCACAATGTCTCACTATTGACCACTGTAAAATAAGTGCTTGATGTTCCACACATGGGCAATGTTCTAAGAGCATCCCATAGTATCCGATGGTTTATCAGCACTCAAAATGAAGGTTTGAAGTTCCTCGAAAATGGGATCTCCACAAAAACCTTTACTTACAACTTACTATCAAGACAATGTTAAATACTGCAGTGTCTCATCCTAAAAATTGCTATCCAATGCACAAAATCAAGTGCCATTAGTACAATCCTTTTCTGTTTCTTTGACAAAGAATGTGAAGAGGGAGGTACAAAAGTCTCAAATACTTATGATCTTTCTTTCATCTTTAAAACCTTAGCTCTGAATGATTCCAAATCAAATGTGAAAAGCATTACAGGGTATTCCTCACTTAGTCATCCAGGATGACCCTGATGCAACACCAGTGTCTCTCCAAGAAAAGATACTTGAGTCACATTTGATATCGGACTCCAAGACGTAAAAATCAGTCCTCACTCACCAAGGGACCTATACCAATTAAACAAAAAATTACTGTTATATGTACAGGCAGTCCCCGAGTTACGACGGTCTTGGCTTATGACATTCCGAGGTTACGACGCTTTTAAATTATATTAATCAGAAATTATTTCCAGGGTTACAACGCATGTTCCAGAGTTACGAAGCCTACAAACCCTGATCTGGCAGATGAAATATGACACCAAAAATGCAAAATAATCAATATTTAAAGGTTTTTTTGATGAAAAATGCAATAATAACGCAGTTTACATAGTTTTGAATGCACCTAAAGCATTAAAAGTAAGGTTTTCTTAGGATTTTTTACAATGTTCCGGCTTACGACGATTTTTGGCTTACGACGCATCTCAAGAACGGAGCCCCCATCGTAACCCGGGGACTGCCTGTACTTCCTTTCAAGACCAATTCTCATGTAAAAGTACATGCATGATAGAAAACAAAATTAATAATATAACCATATCCTGAGGCATAAACAGCAGCCTAAACAAGACAAAACTGAATCTGTCAGCCACATCATTAAATTTCAGAAATCCTCTGTTTGGGTACAGATTTACACGGTTCCAAAACTCGTCTATGGTGAAACATTGTTCTGGCTTACTGCTCATGAGCTTTAGATATAATTTTATTCTACCTTTTGCTATAGACTACATTTTCATGATAGTACAATATTAGACGTGGTGTCATTTGAAGCCAATTAATTGTAATTTATACTACAAGTTACATATATATTTAAAAACAAAAACAAATTAAAATCAGTGTAATGATAGCTATAAGAAATAATAGTAGAGAGGGTTGCGTAAAAACAGAAAGAGAGATAATAATCAAAGTACAGTGAAATAATGAGACGGAAAGATTAGATTAGATTAGATTATAAAATTTTTGGCACAGCCAAGCGTCGGAGCTGAGGGGCCATTCAGAGCATATATATCTTAAAAAAAGACACTGTCGCACAAACATGCACACAACCGATCTAACATACAATTCATTCAATCATAAAAACCAAACAAGAAACCTAAAACAATTAAGAGAACAAAATTACAATTCATAAAAAAGATTAATATTTTTTTAAAATGTCATAATTTGCTCTGCCTGAGCACCTTCACATAAAATATCGGCAAGAGTCTTATTTGCCAGCAAACAAGCTCTACGTTTGTTTTCAAAATGAGGGCACTCCACCAAAATATGCACCATAATCAAATCCACATGACAGGTGGAACAGCGAGGAACCTGCCTATCCGCTCCACTCATCATTAGATAACTTTGAGTATATTTAGTATGGCCAATACGCAATCTAGCTAAAACTATCTCGGATCTTCTATCCATTCGGCTATGAGCCCAAGGATGAACAGTAGGCCTAATCGACTTTAATTTAAGATTATTATCTAAAGTAGACCAGTGGGCCTGCCACTGGTCTCTACAATAAAATCGAATGGTACTTTTAAAATCGGAAACAGGGACGCCCATGTTGGAAATGTGCCTAAGCCTAGTTGCAGCTTTAGCTGCAGCGTCGGCTCGCTCATTCCCAACAATTCCAACATGGGACGGAGCCCAACAAAACCTAACAGAAAAACCTCTTCTATTAATTAAAAGATAAAACCAATCTTGTACTTCTTGCACTAAAGGGTGGCAAGAGATCAGGCTTTTAAGAGAGGATAGAGAAAGAGAAAGAGATGGAGAGAATAATCAGAGTATAGTTCAGTGAAAATTATGATAAAGAGAGAGAGAGAGAATTGAGCTTAGGTGTGTGAGTCCGAATTTGATCAACAATCCTAGAAATAATAAAACCTCAGTCACAGGACATTGGGCCAAAACACCGTCGCAATTAAAATCTTAAGCCCGCCATAAAATCTTTGACATGTGACCTCGCACCAGACTTACTCAGCTTCTATCGATAATGAAGCTCCACCTCCAGGAGGAGGTATTAACATGTTATATTAACTGCCTCTGCCTGGAAGAGGAGGGATTAACATGTTAACCCCACTTAAAGGGGGATGGGGAAAGATAAGAAAAGATCCGCTCCACAAATCAAGAATCCAGTTGGGCGTAGAACTAGAACCAACACCGCCTAAGGAGGTTGGGCCAAATTCGATCCGGGGGTGGCTGATTTTCAGAACACCAGAAGAAGAGTCACAGGACCGGCCACAGTCGTACAGTAAAGAAGCAAGCACTTTGACAGTGGTCCGAACCAGATTCTCAATTTATAAACTTTGTAGTTGTAACTTCTATTCTTTGCAATAGTAAAGAAAAACTCTGCCGTTTGTCTCATTCAAACTTCTGAGAGACTATTAATATTACTAACCCAGAACTAACATTAAGAAGCATAAAGTCAAACATAGAACCAGACCGCAGAACGAATCATCAAGAAGAAAGAAGCAGGTAAGAAAACATACACTCGAACACACTACAGAAATGTAACATCAGAATGATACGCTGATTTTACCAAGAACAGAAATTTCTTAACTTTTGTATATACAACAGCAAAAAATATTTATAAATGAGTTTTGCACAATTGACAATATAAAAAATTTCCTTTCCAATGATTTATCTATTATTGCTATCTATCAGTTATTGAGTACATATATAAAAACCTATAAAAAGTAAGGAACACAGGCATATGTCTTATGATGAACTATTCCAGAATTATTTACCTCTCTAATAATAATTTTCTTTGAACAGTCAACTCTCATGTGAAAGAGTAAAACCAACTCCATCACTTTAGACATCATCCCACTGTTACCCATCAATATGATATTGTTATGATACAATAAAGTTTCATACATACTTACCTGGCAGATATATACATAGCTAAGACTCCGTCGTCCCTGACAGAAATTCAAATTTCGCGCCACTCGCTACAGGTAGATCAGGTGATCTACCGGCCTGCCCTGGGCGGCAGGACTAGGAACCATTCCCGTTTTCTATCATATTTTCTCTCTTCCACCTGTCTCCTGCGGGGAGGCTGGGTGGGCCATTAAGAGTAGTATATATCTGCCAGGTAAGTATGTATGAAACTTTATTGTATCATAACAATATCATTTTCATACAATCAACTTACCTGTCAGATATATACATAGCTGATTGGCACCCTTTGGTGGAGGGTAAGAGACAGCTACTTATGGAATAGACAGGTAAACAACATATGTTGTAGGTACAAATAAACCTTGGTTCCTACCTGATAGGTGGTAGACTTTGTGGCTGTTGCCCAGGAGTCTGCATCACCTCAAGAAACTTTAGCGAGATATATGATCTATGGCCAAGAGTTCTTGTGGGTCTGCCGATGGGGTCTTATCCACTTACTCGGCAGAGCCTGAAAGGACTTTGTCAATGGGTGCTGATCCACTTATATGACAATACACCTTATGAAAGAGCCACAAGAACAAAAACCCAAAATCCCGACCACCTGATCCTAACCACCATGTTAGTATTAAAAATTGTTCCGAGTTATCCCCAAACTCTTCACAACAACCATAACTCAAAAACCAACTTACACACACACACACATAATTTTCAAAAACAAAAATAATAATGATACTCATCTAATAAGATATCACAAGAGTTCCTTACTGAACAATAGTGACTGGCCGCCAGTGCGACGTCTGCACTTAGTCAGCAGAAAGTCTAGAACATATCTAATAGACGTTACGTACCATTCAAGGATTGGTGTTAGCTCCTATACCCAGGATCGTATCCGCAGACACGAAAGGACCCAGAGAGAAACATTTCTCGTAGGTCACACGAACGTCTTTCAAGTAGTGAGATGCAAACACTGAGTTACACCTCCAATATGTCGCATCCAAGATATTCTTTAGCGACATATTTCTGTGAAAAGAGAGAGACGTCGCTACTGCTCTCACCTCATGTGCTCTTACTCGCAAGAGTCTAAAAGAGTCGTCAGTGCATACTTTGTGAGCGTCTGTAATGACGTTCCTTACAAAAAAGGCTAAAGCATTTTTGGACATAGGTCTTGTAGGATCCTTAACAGAGCACCAAAGACCTTGTCTAGAACCTCCCAACTGTTTCTTCCTCTGCAGGTAGAATTTTAGAGCTCTTACCGGGCAAAGAGACCTTTCAGCTTCTCTACCGACGAGACCCGATAAGCCTTTAACTTCGAAGTTTTTAGGCCAGGGATTCGAAGGATTTTCGTTCTTTGCCAGAAACAATGCTTTGAACGAACAGATGGCTGAGTCTCGTTTGAATCCTACTTTATCATCAAGGGCGTGCAGCTCACTAACTCTTTTAGCTGTCGCCAGTGACAAGAGAAACAAACACTTTCTCGTTAAATCTCGAAACGAGGCCATATGAAGAGGTTCGAACCTTCCAGAAAACAAGAACTTCAGGACAACATCGAGGTTCCAGCTAGGAGGAGATGTATTTTTAGACTTCGTGGTCTCAAAGGATCTTATAAGATCGTGTAGATCTTTATTATCTGCAAGCTCTAGGCCTCTATTTCTAAAGACGGCCGAAAGCATACTCCTGTAACCCTTTATAGTGGATACAGAAAGATGTGATTCCTCTCTCAGGAATAACAGAAAATCGGCGATTTCGGTCACAGAGGTACTGGAGGAGGACAACTTCTTCGACTTACACCATCTTCTAAAAACCTCCCACTTGGATTGATAAACTCGCATAGTGGAAGTTCTGCGGGCTCTAGCGATCGTGCTTGCAGCCTTGCGAGAAAAACCTCTCGCTCTGACAAGTCTTTCGATAGTCGAAAGGCAGTCAGAGCGAGAGCGGGGAGGTTTTGATGATACCTCTCGAAGTGCGGTTGTCTGAGAAGATCCATCCTTCTTGGGAGGGATCTGGGGAAGTCTACTGTCCACTCCACTACCTCTGTGAACCACTCTTGTGCAGGCCAAAAGGGGGCTATCTGGGTCATTTTCGTCCCCTTCGAAGCCGCAAACTTCTTTAGCACTTGTCCCAGAATCTTGAATGGGGGAAATGCGTAGACGTCTAAATGAGACCAGTCTAGAAGGAAGGCGTCGACTGTTAGAGCTCTGGGGTCTTCTACCACTGAGCAAAAGACTTCCAGTCTTTTTGAGAGGAATGTGGCAAACAGGTCCACATGAGGAGTCCCCCATAAGAGACCAGAGACTCTGACAAACTTCTGAGTGGAGGGTCCATTCTGTGTGAAGGACCTGGCTCCTCCTGCTCAGCCTGTCTGCCCTCACGTTCCTTACTCCCTGAACAAACCTCGTCAGGAGGGAGATGTTCCTTTGGGAGGTCCAAAGTAGAAGATCTCTTGCGAGCTCGTACAGGAAAAACGAGTGTGTCCCTCCTTGCTTCCGAATGTAGGCAAGGGCGGTGGTGTTGTCCGCGTTTACTTGGACTACACTGTTTGTCACTATAGGTTCGAAGTTCTTTAGAGCCAGGTGTACGGCTAAAAGTTCTTAGCAATTTATGTGCCAGGACACCTGAACTGCATTCCAGGTGCCTGACACTTCTCTCTTTCCTAAGGTTGCTCCCCAAGCTTTTTCCGACGCGTCGGAAAACAATACAAGGCTTGGGTTCTAAACCTCCAGGGAAATACCCTTGTTCTCCTTTAGTGGGGGCAACCACCATTCCAAGTGTTGTCTCATCTCCACTGGAATGGGAAAACTGTCCGAGAGAAGTCCTGTCTTCCAGTTCCACGATCTTTTGAGGAAGAACTGAAGAGGACGAAGATAAAGTCTTCCTAGAGGAAAGAACTGTTCGAGCGAGGAAAGGGTCCCTAGAAGGCTCAACCATTCCCTCGCCGAAGTACGTTTTTTTCCCTAAGAAGAGAGAGACTTTCTCTAAGCCTCTCACGAGTCTCTCTTGAGAAGGAAATACTCGAAAACCCCGAGAATCCATCTGAATCCCCAGATAGACCAAGTTCTGGCTGGGGATCAGCTGAGACTTCTCGAGGTTTACGAGTAATCCCAAAGATTTGATCAGATTTAGGGTCAAAGCAAGGTCCTCCAAACACTGTCTCTCTGATCTGGCTCTGATGAACCAGTCATCTAGGTACAGAGAGATATTGACACCTTTCAGGTGAAGCCATCTCGCCACATTTTTCATCAGGCTTGTGAAGACCTGAGGAGCAGCCGAAACACAAGGCCCTGAACTGGAAAATCCTTCCCCCCGTCATGAAACGGAGGTACTTCTTCGACGAAGGATGAATCGGGACGTGAAAATAGGCATCTTGGAGATCCAGAGAAACCATCCAATCCCCTTGGCGAAGAGCCGCAAGGACTGACGCAGAAGTTTCCATGGTGAACTTCTCTTTCTGAACAAATTTGTTCAGAGCGCTGATGTCTAGAACTGGTCTCCAGCCCCCCGAGGCTTTTGCAACCAGAAAAAGGCGATTGTAAAACCCCGGGGAGTTTTGATCCAGCACTAGTTCTATCACTCTCTTGTTCCACATCTGATCCACCATTCGTCGAAGAGTATCTCTCAGAACAGGGTCCTTGTATTTGGCGGACAATTCCCACGGAGTTGAAGTCAGGGGAGGACTGTCCTGGAAGGGGATGTAATATCCCTTCTTTATTACAGACATCGACCAAGCGTCTGTATCAATGAGTGCCCAGGCATCCGCAAATCCCAGGAGCCTGGCACCTACTGGTGTTTGGAGGATCCTTACATCACTTTCCCCTTTTAAAGGGACGGAATGAAGATCTACCTCTCCTCTCAGGCGCTTTCCTTTTTGAGGGAGCTCTAGAGGGAGGGCCTCCTCGAAAGGGCTGAAGAGACGTACTCGCCCCTTTCTTCTCTCCCACTACTACCGGTCTCTTCTTTCTGGAAGACTGAAGGAGAAGATCCTGGGTCGCCTTCTCCGTTAGTGAACGGGAAATGTCCCTCACCAACTGAGAAGGGAACAGAAAGTCAGACCTGGGAGCTAACATCAAAGCTGCTCTTTGTGAGTGAGAAACCGCCTTGGTCAGAAAGGCGCTAAAAATGGACCTCTTCTTCAAGAGTGCCGCTCCAAATAAGGAGGAGACTTCCCCTGAGCCATCCTGTACCGCCTTGTCTATACACGACAAGATAGAGGAGAACATTAGGATCGAGGCCCTCCGAGTCATGGGCCTTCTTGGCCATCACCCCAAGGGACCAATCCAGGAAATTGAATACTTCCAATACATGGAAGAGTCCCTTGAGGAGATGATCAAGCTCAGAAAGACCCCAAGTCACACGAGCAGAGTTCAGGCCATGCCTTCTTGAAGCGTCTACCAGACTGGAAAAGTCAGCTTCCGCAGAAGCTAGGAGAGAGAGTCCCATATTCTCCCCTGTCTGGTACCAAATACCCCTTTTGCCTGTAAGTCTAGCCGGGGGCATACAGAAGACAGTTCTAACCAGATTATTCTTCGTTTTCATCCAGTTATCCAGAGACAGGAGAGCTCTCTTCATAGATATAGTCGGTCTCATTTTCAGAAAAGACGAAGACTTTGGCGTCTTGGAGCAAGAAAAGAGAGAGCGCGGAGAAGGAGGAGCGGCAGGAGTTAAGGAATCTCCATATTCCTGAAGAAGAAGAGATGTCAACACCTTGTAATTTGAAAGCCCTTCTCTACCACGAGCCTTGTCTTCTGAATCCTCCTCAACAAAAGGATCAGAAGGAGAATCCGTCTTCAAATCTTGGGGGTCTTTCCAAACATCTCTCTCTGCGGGAGACAAACTCCCAACCGGAGAGGGGCTAAGAGCATGTACAGAGCCCCTATGAAACAAAGCTGACGTCTCGCGCCTGGCTGGCTCCTCGCGCCTGGCTGGCGCCTCGCGCCTGGCTGGCGCCTCGCTCCTGACTGGCTGCTGACGTTTGGCTGGCGCCTCGCGCCTGGCTGGCGCCTTGCGCCTGACTGGATTCTCGCGCCTAACTGGCTCCTCGCGCCTGGTAGGCTGCTCGCGCTTGTCTGGCGTCTCACTCCTGGATGACGCCTCTCACCTGGTTGAAATCTCGCGCTTGGCTGGCGCCTCGCGCTTGGCAGACGTCTCGTGATCGGAAGACATCTCACGCCTGGAAGACGCCTCACGTCTGGCAGGAGCCTCGCGCCTGGCAGGAGAAAGAAGACGAGACTTCTTGACAGGAAGTCTAACGTCCTTCTTACGAGGAGGATCTTTCGAAAGGACTCCGACCAACACGGCTAACTGTTCTTGAACCGCTAAAAGAATCCTCTTGGAAGCCTCTCCAGTGTCCTCTTCAACAGGAGAGGGAGACCTCGAAGGATTTTTACTCGGACTGTCGTAACAGGGAGACGTCAAAACCACCTTCGCCTTCTTGATCGCGGATGGAGCTTCATCAGTGCCTTTTCAGGGGCCTGGAAAGGTCCGAATCCTTCCACCCTCATTTAGGTGAGGGAGAACCGGACGACGAGAAACACTCTCGGAGGACGCTTTTTCTAAAGCGGTCCTGAGCAGTCTGTTGCGCTACAGAGCCTGCTGAAGGGACGCCTGACTGGTGGGGATTCTCCACAACCTCCGTAAGGCTTTCGACTTTTCTTCTCCTCTGGGCTTGGGAGCTTGAAAGAGGTCTAGGCCTGGGAGCGTCGCAGAGACGGTCAGACGCCCCCTCCACAACACTGGGGGCACTCACTTCAATAAATACGTCACTTTCACTATCCTTACCTTTCAGGGCAGCCATTTTGGATTTCATCCTATGAAGTGTAGCCTTCAGATCAGCGATCTCCGAGGCTGAATCTGAATGCAAAGCCTGTGAGGGCCCTGATAAAGAGGGAGAATCAAATGCATGGTTTACAGAAGAGTTAGAATCAGGAAAAGGCTCAATAGGCCTTGTACTACCCGCACCCTTAGATGCAGCCCTTCTAATTCTATCCCTCTCTAACTTCTTCAAATAAGAAGTCAGAGTCTTCCATTCCTCAACACTCAACCTTTCACACTCATGACAGGTGTTAGTCAAAGAACATTCAAAACCTCTACATTTACGGCATACAGTGTGAGGATCAACCGAAGCCTTCGGTATCCTCACCTTGCAGCCTACATTCACACAAACTCTCACACTAACACTTGAATCAGACATTCTGTAGAAAAATCAAAAGCAAGTCCAAATCCAGTCCACAGTAGCGAATGCCAAAACAACGATCCAGGTACGTCACCAAAAAGTCCGATGAAAGAAGATCAATTGCCTTGAAAAACGAATTCTAGTCAAGAGGTAGTAACAACAATGTTGATACCACCGGCGACAGAGAAAATATGATAGAAAACGGGAATGGTTTCTAGTCCTGCTGCCCAGGGCAGGCCGGTAGATCACCTGACCTACCTGTAGCGAGTGGCGCGAAATTTGAATTTCTGTCGGGGACGACGGAGTCTTAGCTATGTATATATCTGACAGGTAAGTTGATTGTATGAAAATTAAAGGTTAAGTGTTAAAACTTTCCAATAGATGAAATCACTTGATATCACTGGAATTAATATTAGTTCCATTTACTGGCATGCACTGTGCAGCATAGTGATGGAAGATTTTCTCTCACCAGGCTATTTACATAACAGAAAGAACTTACATACTTTGGTTCCAATGCAAAACTAGTGAGGAAGAGAGAAAAAATGACTGGAAATATGTTTTGAAGTTGATGGTTGCAAGCCATGTTGTGATGCCATTAAGAGTAGGGAGATTCCCCTAACAGAAGACTGCTCAACTTTCTAGGTTAATACAATAGGCTTGGTTATCTGCTGTGCAATCAGCAATACATATATAAGAGAGACTTTGTTCATGTATGTTCATGTATGGAGAAAAAATATTTTAATAATAAAAAAAAACTATGCCATACATATCATGCATTCAATCTAGTATTCTAGAATAAAGCAGGCTACATATAACTCACTATGTTAAATTGCAAGTATTATATAAACATTCTTAATAACTGCACATTCTGCAATAATTAAAACCAAAGCAAGTTGCTAACAAACAACAAAGTGAATGAAAGTTACCTCTGCCAATAGTGAACAGAATCCATCATAAACTTGCTTCACTCACATTTCTGAGACCTCTACTCAATAGCTTTCCACAAATAATCCTCATACTAAAGCCATCAAAACCTAAGTTCACAGAAGTGTACTACAGTTGTGTTCATGCATAAATAACTTTAAAAGTACATGCAAAAACATTTAAAATAAAATACCAGGATCACTATAACAAGGTTTTAGACTGAATCCATTTTGAGTCCTAAACGTTTTGGCTGATGTCTTCATCAACCAGAAAGAAGTATAAAACAAGATGTCAAAAAGAAAAATAAATAAACATCACAATGTATTACCTTAAGATATTAATCTTTACTTGTGACAAGATCAACAACAAATATGGGGTAAGATAGTGTAAAAATGTGAAATAATTCCTACCATGATATCTGTATTACAAGACCAATCACAAGGGGGGTAATGTGAGCGAAGATGGTCTCGTATTCGAGCGTCCAAAGAAAAATTCGCCTTGTCATAAAAGAACTTGCATTCTGACCTTGTTAACCCTTCTGTGCATAGACCAACAGCATCCCCTATAGCAGCTCCATACACTAGACCTAAAACAGAATGATGGTTATGGTATAAGAACTAACAAATATTACTTATGAGTATATACAAATGGCTGTTCTAAATATCCTTTCATTTTGTTCATTAAGCAAGATTTCAAGCCAACACTACATAAAAAACTGCACTAATATACAAACTCAAAATGATTACTAGTCAATAATATGTAACAATGGACTACACTAAGGGTCTAATTTCAGAAGATTATAAGTATGTATGCACCTGCAACTTACAAAAAGGTATCTAAATCTTAAAGTATATGCACTAATCTATATGGAAACCAATTTTTATAACACCAATAGTTTTTATACAAACCCATTAATTATAAAATAGCCTTACACCAAGTGAAATGCATCCAGGCACACAAAAAGCAAAAGCAAAACATTCAAGGAATTTGACAGCAAGCTATGAAATCTCATTTACCTGTGCCAGATTTCAACTGAGAGATAAAAATTAGTTATATATTGTAGAAACATAATTTGTTAATACAGGTAGTCCCCCAGGTTACGGCGTTCTGTGGTTACGATGATTTTCAATTATATTCGTCAGAAATTATTTCCAGGTTCACAACACGTTCCAGGGTTATGACGCTTACGACGCCGATCTGGCGGAAGAAATGTGACTCCAAAAATGCAAAATAATCAACATTTGAAGGCTTTTTTTGATGAAAAAATGCAATAAAATGCAATTTACATAGTTTTTACTACACCCAAAGCATTAAAAGTCAGGTTTTCTTAGGATTTTTGACGATTTTCTGGCTTATGACAATTTTTGGCTTACGATATGTCTCGAACGGAACCCCCGTCGCAAGCCGGGGACTGCCTCTGATGCTTCAGAGAGATCTCACAAGGAGTCGTAACTGAGAATCTCCAGCCAGTGTCTGCTTTCATGGATGTAATGTAATGGCACAGGTAGCCTAGTGATGGATACTCATCACACTCCAAAGGTAAAGATATGATTACTGCAAGTAAAATATGCCTACATGTGCCAGAGCATAAAATCAAGTGGTGGTGGATGATGAAAGCTCTAACCCTTCAACTGAGAAAACATGGCCTGCCATAATGATGGGTGCAACTGAATAAATGTCCAATGCCTCCTGGGTGACTTCACAGCGATAAAACTCTGCAAAGGTGCTCTGACAAATGCCAAGTGCCCCTCTAGGTTTAACTGGGGGTTTCAAGTTACACTTGAAAGCCAAAGGGCCAGATAAAATGAGTCAGTGCATTGTAGGTATAAATGTCCTCACTAAACACACATAATTATCCTCCTTGGAAAATAACAAAAGGGCAGAGAAGCAAGGGGGCTGAAAAGGGAGCAATCCCTACTGGAAGACTAAGTCTGGGGTGATGGAAAGACCTACTGATGCATTCCTCCAAAACTCATTGCCATGCTTATAGGGTGCTAAGGCTATACTAAACACTATATTTTGAATACCAAAATGTAGAAACGCTTCTGATAAAGGCAAGATCAAGGGCAGAGCCCAACTTAAAGGCTTTACAGGGACTTGAAAAATAGAATTACTGAAATGGTCAAAAAGGTGGGAATCTCATTTCCTGAATCAAAACCATGCTGAATAAAGACTCACCATAAGGCAGCATAATATCCCTCCACAGCTGGGAGAGTGCTACTTATCAAGTTGTATGTGAAGGAACAAGTCCACCAGAACTGGAACAGTAGCTTAAGAAAAATGTGATCCATGCATGTTGCACTAAGCCTTGAACCTCACCCTTTTGGCCTGATAAAGGGGTGTAGTGAAGGACTGACAGGGGGAGATGATATCTGATTCTACAACCTACAAAAATTCTCTCTCTATGATGCTATGCTCAATAACTGCTATGTGTGAACAGGTGATGAATAAGATGCTGATACAGTTTTTGGAAGTAAGTTTGCTTCAAAAGAAACCTTTGAGTTACACGAGACCTAGGAAAGTCTATGACAAAATGGAAATGGACTCAAGCAGGGCGCTACTAAAGTTATCCAGGAGCCCTCTGAGGCTTGAAACTTCACCAGCAACTGTCTCACCAGACCAAACACCACAAAAATTTACACATATAGCCCATCTCAGGTCTGTAGTATGATACCAACTATCTAATCAGCTAAATCTGGCTAAGGGGGAAAACACAAAGTCTGGCATTCAGTAAGGTGACAAACAAATCCTACACAGGAGTCCCTCATCACCGTTACAGGCCTCTGCAAACATCTAGGTGAATATATCACTCAAATGGAAGGGCCTCAGCATTTGTCACCACATTTTGGACTTGTGTTCTTCCTTGATTTCTTAAATAGATGGTAGCAGTGGTGATGTTGGCCATGGCCACTATGCAATAACTTGACACGGCAGTAATGTTCTAGGTAACACTGCATCATGTACTTTATCAAGTACAATACTATAAAGCATTTAATAAATGTTAATAAAAAAATACTGTACCAAAGAGAGAGAGAGAGAGAGAGAGAGAGAGAGAGAGAGAGAAACATTACACTGTGAAAAAAATAGTACTGAAATGTTATCAACAGTGCAAAAGTGACATTAAAACCATACTTAAAGGTGGCTGACACAAATCCACCACCAGTGCAGTATGCCTGAAATACTGGTAAGGGCAGCTCTTTGTTCATTGACCAATTCTTCTACTGAGTAGTAGGAATGGAACTTGGTCAATAAGTGAAGTGTCTGGATAATCTATGCTATGCAGCCTGCACCAAATGTGCACATATTTTCTGCCCTAATGTTTCCCATTGCTCCTTCCATAAGAATACTATTGACTCTGAAGGGAAAACACACTATTCTCTAGGTTGTTCTTTTGCATCAAACCAGTCACTCTCTTTAGGTAAGCTTCAATCATCTCAACAATAAGCTTCCAGTTCATTTTAAATCCAACAATAAGCTTCTAGTTCATTTTAAATCCAACAATAAACTTCCAGTTAATTTCAAAAACTACCACTTCCATTACACATATCTAATACATTTTAAAAACTACCACTTCCATTACACATATCTAATAATCTCCACATCCTTGCTATATCAACTCTCACATTCTCTCTAAATCACTGTATAATTCAAATACGCACGTGATCACTGTTACATATGAATCATTACTTGAAATAAACCTATTCCATTAACTCTTTACTTCCTGTCACTTGTCTACCTCTACCTCAAGGTAAGATAAGCAACAATACAACAATACAACACAATACGTAGTTAAATCAATCTTCATCTCAAGATGATAAATGCTACACACCTTTGTCCACCTAACTTTTTTCTACTGTGATCAGTACCAAAAACAATAATAGTAATCTCAAAGTTTAAATATAGGATTAGCATACGTGGCAAACTCAACTTACCTATTAACATATCCTTCAGCTGATCTGCATTCAGCATGGTTGCATCTGCAGGAGGCATCAATGGGCATTTACGTTTGTTGGCACGAGATGTACCTTGGGCCTGACGATACTCTACGCTTGCAGATTCAGGATTATTGACACTTGCTAATACCTGCTGACCTCTCACTCGTTCAAACACACTAGACTTTACTTTGAGCCTGTATATGAGATACAAAATGGTTATATAATGCGATAATAATTAAAAATGACTTATCACAATCATGAAAATTTTACAAGAAATTGAACCCAAGAAAAGTCAGTAGAAACAACATAACAATAAAGGATTCTCAAATAAGCAAAACAACATTTATATTTATTGTCTTTGTCATACAAAAATGCAATAGTTTGTCGACTTCTGTGGAAAGAAATACTTTGTTGACTTCTGTTATCAGGATATCCAAAGACTACGGTAGGCTTGGCCTAGTCCTAAAAGTTTGCATGTTTCCAATATAGAAACAACATAATAATAAAAGATTCTCAGATAAGTAAAACGACATTTGTATTTATTGTCTGTTGTTGGGAAATCCATAGCACAGGCTTAGCCTAGTCCCAAACTCTTGGACTTTTCCAAAACTATACCTCATATAATGTTTGATCCCAAAATTTGAAGCCATAAAATTGGTCTTTAAATACCAAACATTACATGAGTACTATATACAGTAGTTTTTACTTTTTTCATTTTTATTTTATTCTCATATTCATTTTGACTATTTTCTCATAAAAGATGAAAATGCAATAAAATCTACCCAAAAGAAACAAATTCATTCGATATCTTTTAGTGTATGCATGTATAACACAGACAGACACACTCCTTTCCTTTGGTTTGGTGGGGGGGAAAAAGAGGGGCAGAGGAGACGATTTGTTACAGCGCCTGCAGCACTGCAGGTGCTGCTAGTTGCATGTGTTGCTTAAAATGTTATTGTTATAATACAATTAAGTTTGTTCATACTTACCTGGCAGATATATATATAGCTGTATTCTCCGAAGTCCGACAGAATTTCAAAACTCGCGGCACACGCAGTGGGCGGCCAGGTGGTAGTACCCATTCCCGCTGCTGGGATGGCGGTATATCAGGAACCATTCCCATTTTCTATTCATATTTTATCAGTGCCACTGTCTCCTGAGGGGAGGTGGGTGGGCACTTAATTATATATATCTGCCAGGTAAGTATGAACAAACTTAATTGTATTATAACAATAACATTTTGTTCATGAAACTTACCTGACAGATATATATAGAGCTGAATCCCACCTTCGGATGGTGGGAAGAGACAGAATAGGATTTGTAGGAAACTTAAATTAAGTAGATGATGTACACCTTGGTTCCTCACCTGTTAGCAAAGTAGACTCTGTGATTACTGTCACTTAAGCCTGCTTGTGCTTAATCAGAGTTGCCCAGCCAGTGGAGACCTGTAGTGCTGGTGCGCTCTGGATGCTCTGTCAACGGGGACGTGACCTCAACGTGACAAGAGCATAGAGCCATACATATGAGGGCAACGAAGCAACTGACCACCACCTGACCAACTATCCAAGACCCCCTGAACACTAAGCTAAGAGATGGGAGGTCTTCACCAAAGACTCACCACAACCAAAAAACACAACAAATAAAAACTAACCTAAACCTAACTAAGGGATAGGGAGAGAGCTACCTTCAGCCCCCAAGACTGTGTCTGCAGAAACGTATGGCCCAAGAGAACTACAGTCCTCGTATATCGTTCTCACATCTCTCAAGTAGTGTGAGGCGAATACTGAATTGCTCCTCCAAAAGGTGGCGTCAAGGATGTCCTTGATCGACATGTTCCTTTGGAAGGCAAGCGAGGTTGCGACAGCTCTGACCTCGTGAGCTTTCACTCGCAAGAGGCTCAAATCGGTCTTCTGGTAAGACGAATGAGCCTCTTTAATCACGTCCCTCAGAAAGAACGCCAAAGCATTCTTGGATAATGGTATATCGGGCCGTTTAACCGAACACCACAGATTATCTGAGGGACCCCGTACCTCCTTTGTCTTGTGGACATAAAACTTTAGAGCCCTGACAGGGCACAGGGCTCTCTCAGGTTCTTGGCCCACAAGGCTTGTCATACCCTTAATTTCAAAGCTCCTTGGCCAAGGGTTAGACGGGTTTTCATTTTTTGCTAAGAAAGTGGGACTCAAAGAGCAGACTGCATTGTCACCTTTGAAGCTCACTCGCTTACAAATGGCTTGAATTTCGCTAACTCTCTTCGCCGTCACCAGAGCAGTTAGGAAAAGAGCCTTCTTCGTCAAGTTCCTAAGAGACGCTTCATGGAGAGGCTCGAAAGGACTCGACATCAACAGTCTAAGGACTAAATCTAAGTTCCAAGAAGGAGGCCTCGCCTGAGGTATCTTGGTAGTCTCAAATGATCTCAGGAGATCGTGAAGATCTCTGTTGTCAGTAAGGTCTAGGCCTCTGTGTCGGAAGACTGCTGACAACATACTCTTATATCCCTTGATGGTTGGGACTGCCAGCTTCTGCACATTTCTTAAAAATAGCAGGAAATCGGCTATCTGGCTCACAGAGGTAGTGGAAGAGGAAATTCCCTCCTTTCTACACCATGCCCTGAAGGAAGCCCACTTCGACTGGTAAACAGCTCTCGAGGAAGTCCTCCTTGCGTTTGGCGATCGCTTTCGCAGCTGCTTTAGAAAAACCTCTCGCTCTGGCCAACTTTTCGATAGTCTGAACGCAGTCAGACCCAGAGCGGAGAAGGTTTCTTATGATATCTTTGCGAAGTGGGGCTGTCTGAGTAGATCTTTCTCCTCCAGGGCACGTCCTCGGAAAGTCTATGATGAAGGACATTACCTCCGTGAACCATTCCTTCGCGGGCCACATCGGGGCGATCAGGGTCAACCTCGTCCCCTCCGATGCCGCGAAACTTCCTTACTACTTCCCCCATGATCTTGAATGGCGGGAAGGATTACAGGTCAGGTTCGTCAGTCCCAGAGCAGAGCGTCTATAGCGACTGCTCCCGGATGGATCCAACACAGGGGAGCAATAAAGAGGCAACCTCTTCGTCCTCAACGTCGCAAATAGGTCGACTAAAGGACGTCCCCACAGTCTCCATAGCTCTTGACAGACGTCCTGGTGCAACGTCCATTCCGTCGGCAGGATCTGATCCTGTCGGCTGAGAAGGTCTGCTCTGACGTTCTGGACTCTGCGATAAATCTCGTCAGGATCCTGATTCGCCTCGCATCTGCCCACAGCAGAATCTCCCTCGCTAAGTAAAATAGAGGACGGGAGTGTGTACCTCCCTGATTCTTTAGGTACGCAAGGGCCGTGGTGTTGTCCGAGTTGTTCTTGGACAACTTTCTCTGCAACCTTTTGCTGGAAGAACTGTAGCGCCAGGAAAACCGCCGCTAGTTCCTTCACATTGATGTGCCAGGACACCTGTTCCCCCCTCCAGGTGCCTGACACTTCTTTCCCCTCCTAGTGTTGCTCCCCATCCCGACACCGATGGCGTCGGAAAACAACACTAGGTCGGGGCTCAGAAGCTTTAGGGACAACCCCTCTCGAAACTTCCGAGGATCTAACCACCATCTTAGATGGTTCTTCACCGATTTGGTGATCATAAAGGTCGCATCCAGATCCTCTTTGACTCTCCATTCTTCTGCCAAGAAAAACTGGAGAGGCTGAGGTGTAGTCTTCCCAGGGAAACAAACTTTTCCAGCGAGGAAATGGTCCCCAGCAGACTCATCCACTCCCTCGCCGAGCAAGCTTCCTTCCCCAGGAAGGCTGAAACTCTCTCTAAGCCTTGCAGCTGTCGTTCCTGGGACGGAAACGCTCGAAAAAGCCACTGAATCCATCTGAATCCCCAGATACACGATGGACTGTGTTGGGGTCAGATGCGACTTTTCGAGGTTTTGACCAGAAGTCCTAGGGACCTCGCCAAGGCTAACGTGAAGTGAAGGTCCTTCAGACACCTCTCTTCTGACGATGCTCTGATAAGCCAATCGTCGAGATACAGGGACACTCTTATTCTTGCAGAATGTAACCATCTCGCTACGTTCTTCATGAGCATGTAAATACCATCGGAGCCGTGCTTAAACCGAAACAAAGGGCTCGGAATTGCCAAACTTTGTTCCCTTAACATAAACCTCAGAAACTTTCTTGAAAGAGGGTGGATAGGCACGTGAAAGTATGCGTCCTGTAGGTCCAAGGACACCATCCAGTCGCCCGGTCTTAAGGCTCCTAGAACCGACTGAGGCGTTTCCATCTTGAATTTTTTCTTTTCTATGAAAAGATTCAGGCTGCTTACGTCCAAGACTGAACGCCACCCCGCCGACGACTGCTTTGGTACCAGGAAAAGTCTGTTGTAATATCCTGGTGACCCAAGGTCTAAGACCTGTTCCACCGCTCTTTTCTTGATCATTTGATCTAAAAGATCTAAAAGAACCTGACGTTTCTCCCCTTGGTATGACGGGGAAAGATCTCTGGGAGTTGTGGATAAAGGAGGAGGGTCCAAAAAGGGGATCTTGTACCCCTGTTCCACTATCTTGAGGGACCACGCATCTGTATCTCTCTCTCTCCACGCCCCCGCAAAGAACTTTAGCCTGGCTCCGACCGGCATCTGAAGGACTATATTCTCACTTAGAGGATTTAGGTTTGAAGGAACCTCTTCCTCTTGCAAGCCCTCTCCCTCGAGGAGCAGCTCTCGAGGGAGGAGCGCCACAAAGGGTTTAACCTTCCTAGGTGGTCGTCCAAAAGACGACGTGGTAGGGACTGCGGGACGTCTTGAAGACTGGGCCAAGAGGTCCTGGGTAGCCTTCTCCTGTAGGCTCACTGCCAGGTCCTTTACCATAGCCTGGGGGAAGAGATGGCTCGAAAGAGGAGTCAAAGAGAAGCTCCGCTTTCTGCGATGTAGAAACAGACCTAGCTGTAAAGTTGCAGAAAAGCGCTCTCTTCTTGAGAAAAGCAGTGCCGAAATGAGACACTAACTCTTCCGAACCATCCCTGACGGCCTTGTCCATGCAGGATAACACATTGGACAGCTCCCCCAGACTCAACGAGTCAGGACTCCTAGATTGAAGATCCAGGACTCCCAAGCACCAGTCTAGAAAGTTAAAGACTTCAAGAGTCCTTAACAGACCTTTCATGTGATGGTCAATCTCCGTTGGCGTCCACGAAATCTTAGCGGTCGATAAAAGAGACCTCTTCTGTGCATCTACCAGACTAGCAAAGTCCCCTTGGGAAGACGACGGGATCTTAACTCCTACTTCTCCTTTGGTCTCATACCAGATGCCGCCTTTCCCACTGAGTCTTGAAGGAGGAAGGGCGAAAGTCGACTTGCCCTGATCCTTCCGACGTTCCATCCAATCCTGCAACTTCTTGAACGCTCTCTTAGTGGACAAAGAAGTTTTCATTTCCACAAACTCGGAACCTTGCACGACTTAGATGACGAAAACTGAGAGGGTGGAGACTTGGGAGCTGCAGGCTGGAACTTCTCTCCAAAAGAAGAGCGTAATAGTCGAACCAGCACCTTGTAATCGGACAGACGAAACTGAGGCTGTTCCTCCTCAACTGAGTCCGCCGGACTACTAAGCTCTCCTTCCTCCCTAAGAGGCAAAGGAGATTGCACCTCTGGAGAGGGCGTTGCGCCCAACGGGTCTAGCCTTCAACAAAGGCTTTCGAGGATGACTGATATCAGCTTCTTCAAAGCGACCGACCTTCTGTCGATCCTTAGAGCTCGAAGAACGAAGAGCGTCTTGACCGCGCTGAGCGTCAAGAGAGGCTACTCTTACTCGCTCTAGAGGAGCGTCCTTACGCTTTCCGCTCAAGCGTCCAGCTTTCGCTTTCAAAGCGTCCTTCTGGGCGCTCTCGAAAGCCTTCTCAACAGGCAAAGCGTCTAGCAAAACCTCCCGACGAGCGTCTTCAAAAGCGTCCTGCCGAGCGTCCTCAAAAGCATCCTCCAAGGCGTCCTGCCGAGCGTCCTCAAAGGCGTCCTGACGCGCGGGCTGATCAGGACGTCGAGAGGGAAGAAAAGCGTCCTGTCCACGAGACTTCCTACCCGTAGAACGAGAACGAGGAAGCTCCGAAGGAGAAGCAAGCGGAGACAGAGACGAACGAGGAGACGGAGAAGGGGACGGCCTCGTCCTCTTGACAGGCAGTCTGGCGTCCTTCCTACGTTTAGGCTCAACTGCTGCTGGGCGAGTCTTCTGAGCCATTAAAGCCGACAATTGGTCTTGAAGAGACACAAGAATATTCTTCGTTGGTGAAGAAACAAGAGGAGGTGAAGGGCTGAGCCTGCGAGAAGACGAGGGGCGAGGGGACGCCTCCTTCCTTCTCACAGGTACAGCAACCTGCCTCTCCGAGGCGCGAGAGAAGCGCTTCTCAGCGTCGTCCTCGGACGACGTCCTACCTCTCTTCTGTGGAGGAAACGCGTCATACGACGCAGGAGAAGACCGCAACGATAACGGAGAGAGGGGACGTAAAGCGTCCTCCCTCGGAAAAGTCCTTTTCAATTTCAAACGGACGCGAGTCCTCTCCGAGCGCTCCACCCCTTGCGCGGGGAGGGCGCCTCGGAGGACGAAAAACAGTCCTTAAGGATGCGAGCCTGAGCACGCTCCTTGGCAGCCTGGGAACTAACAACAGGTCCTGCCGAAGGGACGCCAGATCGGTGGGGAGCCCCCGTAACCCTCTTGCGGCTTTCGACATACCCACTCCCTGAGTCCTGGGAGTCCGATAGAGGTCTAGGCCTAGAGGCATTATGGGGCCGATCTGACGCCCCCTCCACTCACTAGGGGCACGATCACACACTTTACTTGAGCCGTTTTCTAGGGCCAACACTTTGGACTCTAGAGTGCGTAACAACTCTAGAATCAGAGAAAGGGCATTACCTTCTCCAGACACAGAACCAGGGCCCTCAGGCAACAACACAGGATTAGGTGAAGCAAATTCTACTGGTGTTAAAATAGGAGAAATGTTACTTCCCTTACCTTTCGTAGAACCGCTCTTGGAGGAAGACCTCCTGATCCTATCGCGCTCCAACTTACGCCGATAGGACTCATACACCTTCCATCCATCATCAGTCAAACTTTTGCATTCAATGCATCGATCATCCAACAAACAAACATGCCCCCTACACCCCATACATACTGTGTGGGGGTCTACCGATGATTTCGGTAGCCTCACCTTGCAATCACTCCTCACACACACTCTGAAGCTCACTGAACTTGATCCCGACATCACGTTCACAGAAAAGCCAATCCAAAATAAAAAAATAGTCCACTATCGCGTATGCCAATCCAACAATCCAGAGTCAAAAACCAAAAGTCAATCCAGATACTTAGAACGAGTCAAATCCAAAAATCCTGGGCGGAGGTCTGTAAACAGGTGTTTACCGACCGGCGACAGAAAAAATATGAATAGAAAATGGGAATGGTTCCTGATATCCGCCTCCCAGCGGCGGGAATGGGTACTACCACCTGGCCGCCCACTGCGTGTGCCGCGAGTTTTGAAATTCTGTCGGACTTCGGAGAATACAGCTATATATATATCTGCCAGGTAAGTTTCATGAACAAAATGGCGAGTAAGGTGTTGAACATTCAACAAACACTAAACATCAAAAGAATTGAGGCACATTAGTCAAAGGCATCTAAATGAGTATGCCATTGCACAGCTAACCTTGCATGATAGCAAGACTTCCCAAGACAAGCTGAAGACGTACACAGTGGACTTTGGGAAGAACTCCAGGAGTCAGGCCTGCAAGGTAATGACAAAAGGCTGACATGAGGACACTGAACAGTCGACCTTGATCTGGTTTTACCGGCAAATGGCAGTCTGTCAAGCCTATTGGCAGTACTGAGTTAAAGGCTACAGCTAAAGAGTTCACAGGGCTGCATGGGGGTTGAAGAAGTTAAGGTGTTTGAAGGCTGGGTGTTTTGATTCAAGTTTCAAAATGGGTTTTCTAATGATAAGAGTCATGGTATAGCTTTGGATGTTGACATGCCAAGTTCACTCAGTGAAGAATCATGTCTATTTGCCACTTCCCAATGACCAGGACCCTCTAGATGATAAATTGGCATTAGAGAAGGGGTAGGGAGATGTGTCTTCTATATCTCCTTAAATACTTTTAAAAGTCTGGCCAATGTATGCAGTTTCAGCACTGCACACACATAAGAGAGAGAAAAAGCTATTTTATATTCCAGTTTAATATTAGGGTATTCATGTTTAAGTAAAATAGGAAAAACAAAGCGACTCATTATCCAGTAATGTAACCTATTGTATTGCATATGGCATATGTGAGAAGAAAAGGGGCCATTTTTTTTTAGTGTATTTAACACGGTACGGTATATATTTTATTACAAATAAATAAAACAAGCTAATTTTTTCTGTATAAAATTTTCAGTTTAAAATATGATGGTTGTTGTTTGTAAGTATACTGAATGTTTATGCTTGCATGGTACTATTGACAAGGTAAGGGGAGTACAGATACAGATTATGCATTTTACACCGGTAGAGTTTTTTTTACCTGGCCTTATCCAGATTTCACCCTTAACCAACAGGGGCTTGGGTCTATTAATCAGGATAATATAGAGATTACTGCAATTTCATCTTAAGGCAGTTAAAGGAAAAGTGCTGGATCAGCAGCTTTAATTTGGTATGGGACTACTGTATATTGAACTAAACTGCAGTAACAGTGGGTCTGCCATGCTATGAGATATGGGGGTAATGGACTTGTCGGGTGTTATAAAAGAATCTGCTAAGCCTTATATTACTATAAAATAATCTCCCTAACTGTAATGATATTGTTGACAAGACAGAAATTCTGTCACAGAAATTCTCTGTTATTTTACACCAAACATAGTCTGCTATTACGACTTGTAAGATTTCTAAAATTATTTAAAAAAGCAAATCTGCTGTTCACCTATTATGGGGTGGTACATGATTCAAATGCATCTTCTATGTTTCAACTTCAAAATTAAATTCGAGCTACCATATCTACTCTCATATAACAAAATGATAAAATTTCAGTGAAGCTGGAAATTTCCAAAATACGTAATTAAATTTCAGACAAAAGGAGAAATTTTGTTCTTACACTGGAGAAAAAAAAATTACTATTGTAATTACAAAATCACAACTATAGCTCCTCAAAAGTTGACTGATGAACAACATTTCATTGAAATGTACTCTCTACACACAACACAAGCAATGTACATCCATGCCAAGACAAAGAAAAATAAGCTTTATGACAGCTAAAAGATAAGTATGCTATCCATCTTTTCTGGGCTCAGCTCGTGTCGGCCTATGAAAGGATCCTTAATATCATTCTTTCAAGGTAAAATTAATCTAAAATTACCAGAGAAAAACAAAATTAAGAAAATGTCAGTAAAACTGACTCGCTCACTCTTTAAAAGAAGTGTCGGTATGAGAATAGGGGCGAGTGGGAACACTACCACGAGACATTCACCAATTAGACCTTCCAATCAAAATCCCCTAGAGAGAGCTGATACCAACGGGCCCGATGCCGGCCCGCTACTACTACTACTAGGGGACGCCACGGACAGTAGCGCCCCTAGCGGTCATCCTTAATAATTAGCGCTAAGCGTCGTACGCATTTTCTTGCTTGTGTACTATTATCTGGATTTACCTCCTTCTCCATTATGGAACGTGCTGCCATCGCAACGGCTAAGTTAAGTGCCTCATAAGTAGTGTTTTACCGTATTTTAGTCTTCCAGGAACCAGTATTTTCCTTCTAATAGGTCATATACGGTTTCCCGGTCGACTCGTGGCGGCGCCATGCTGCCTCATTAAGAATTCCCGGTCTTCCATACTGGGACTTCTTATACTTATGGGCTTACTATATCACGTTCATCGTTTTTTACATCGCCTTTTTAGCTAGGTTAGCCCATTTACCAATTCTCTTAGTTTGGTATTTAGGGCTATTCTGTGTTTCTGGCCCAGCATCCCGGCTCTTGCTCTTCATCGGCTATCGCTGGCTCCGAGTAGGCTTCCTGTTCCTCGGAACAGTTTTGCCTCCTCCTGGGCTTCTTTTTCTCTACTAAAGTGTCCTTTTCCAGCTTTACGATGTAATTTTAGTTCTATTTAGGGTGTTAGGCTAGCCTAGGTGCATGTTCCCATGTATTGGTACAGCCTGGTTCACGTGGCCCTTCCACGGTTGTGTTGCTATCGCGGCTTAGGCCAACTTGCGGTCACGTGTTCCATCGCACCTTACCCTTCCCCTTCCCTCCCTACCAGGTATAGGGAGGGGTCTGGGGGACCCCTTGGTTGCCATGACAACCTCAGTTGCCTTCCTCCCTCCTTCTCTGAGGAGGCCAGGGGTTCTTCCCAGCTGGGGTATAGGGCGACCACTTGTTTCGGGTACCGGGTCACCGAGCGGGTAGTTGTTGGGACGGGGAGGAGTAGGCCACCACTCTCTCTCTCCCGCTGTGTTACGCCGAGAACCCTCCCCCCCCAGTTGCTCAGCCCACCTTTTTCCCCCCACTATAACGAACGGAGCCTTCCGCCGCAGCCGGGGCACCTTTGGTTATAGCTTGCTGGCTCCGCCAGCGGGCGGGGTGGTCACTACTAGTGGTCTATTGCTTGCCTATATATCCTTCCCTTTTTTTTCTTTTTTCCCCCGCTACCGGAAGGGAGCTTGCTTCTTACCCGGGCACTCTTCTAGTAGACGGGGGGGAAAGGTTTGATATTTATTTCGTTATTTTTAAGGATATACCCTAATTTTACGATGAATTCCTAGATTTATAATTGTATGTATTCCATCTCCGCCGTTTTCCGTCGTGGTTTCAATTTTCACCACCACACCTGGTTGGATTCTATCGCTTGTCTCCGCGTAGCCTTGGACAAACTCCAACCATCTTGCCACCACACGTATTATGGCGGGGCTCTGGTTTAATCTAACTTTCTCGCTCCGGCATCAGCGGAGCAATTGTTAGGCTGTAAGTGTTCTCCTGATACTTATGTATCTTTCCACTTACAGGCTACCAACTGTCAGGTCCTTGGGTGCAATGCGACTTTATACGACCCCTGCGCCCACGATGAGTGCAGGTCTCACGCCCCGTGTGCCACGCCTTACAACGACATGATCGTCTGGCACCCGGAAGCCTGCGCCATCTGTTACGACCTGTCATCAGCTGGTGGAGGGGGTAAGTCGATTACAGACTTTTTTATCGTATTACTAACAACACTTAGTCATAAGCTTGTTAACCCACGCCCCGCCATTAGAAGCTTCATTTCGCCTTCTCTTTCAGGCTGCCGGTGTGAGGGAAGTCGCCCTAGCAACCCTGAAAGCTTGGGTGGGCGGCTTCGGGAAGAACGCCGCCAAGGGCCAGCCTTACATCTTGGACAAGAAGCTGGCCGTTCAGATCTTCCCCGGTGGCAAGTCAACAGGGTATGTTGACCCCATATCTGCAGCCCCTCTCATAGCCTCCATCCAGCAAGAGATGCAGCAGTCTTTCGGGTGGGGGCCGTGGCCACGCAGGGAGACGAAGGTCCCGGACGTCGCAACCTTGGACCTTAATATTGAGCCTATGGCGGTAGGTGCTGAGGATTTGTTGGTTGAGGTAGGTGTGTCGGGTGCCCAAGGTCTTTCCTTGGGTGCTCCTGGATCTTCTCCTGTCCCTTCTTCTACTGCTTCTTTCCAAGGCTTTTTGGGATCTGAGATCCCTACCCGCTCTCCCGCTCTCTCTGTACCCCCAAAGGTGAAGGGACAGAGAGAACCGAAGACCCTTGTTAAGACGACTTCTAAAAAGTCGTCGTCGTCTTCTTCAGCTAAGAAGTCTTCGACTTCCTATGCTCTGACGCGGTTGAAGGCTAAGCCGAGCTCTTCCTATTCAAAGAGCTCTAGAAGCAAGGCTTCTAAGGAGAAGGCTCGCGCTCCCGCTGAGCCAATGCCTTCTCCGGCCTCCACCGCATCCACTCCGGCAATGCCGTTGGAGTAGCGGGACCTAGCACCTTTGATCCCACTGCTTTCTCAGCAGTGGTGATGCAACAGGTAGGAGAGATGGTTGGCTCACAGGTCTCCGCCCTCGGAACCAAGTTCGAACAGATGTTCGCACAACTGTCGAGCACTTTGACTCAGTCGGGCCAGTCCATCCAAGATCTCTCTAACAAAAGAGTTTAGAGAGAACGAGGACCGAGTAGCTGGGCTTGCTCCAGGCTCCTCATCCAGTCTCCCCAGTAGCAAGTGCTGGTATTCTCCAGCTACCACCTTATGAGTCGCTACCAGCCTTCTCCATGGAGAACCCATGGAGAGTGGCCGCTTACGCTCCATTCAAGGACGGTATGATCTCTGTCCCGGAGTGTGGAACTCGAAGGATTGAGGACTTCGAGTTTTATCCTCCGGGATTGACGCAGCCTTTCATTGGATATGCTAGGCTGACCGTAGCGGCACTCACTAGGGAGGACAAGATCTCCAGGGAGAACGTTCTCTATAGTAGAGATCACGCTCAACGCGAATGGGTTCACTGCCTTGAGGACTGGGAGTGTACCAACACTAAGCTCCAGGCTTTCAAGAGTCCTTTTACTATTTTTGCGACGGAGGAGGAGGCTTCTCTTCCGTTCGCTACAAAAATAGTGGAAGCGACTCTTCAGGCAGTCCTCAAGGATGAGCCCATGCCACAGCTGAGGGAAGCAGAGTCTACTTCTCCGCTCTTCCCAGCTTTCGGAGAATTGTGGGAGAACTTGCCTGCCACTTTCACGCTTGGTAAGCTCAAACCGGACTGTGCTATGGACCAGTTCGGCGAAAAGCTCCCAAGGCTGCCTGATTCCCTGATTCAGGCAGAGTTCGACGCTCGAACTAGGTTTGGCAGGTCCCTCAATTCTCTGATTATCACAGAGATGGCTGCTCTTTCGTATGGCACAGAACCTTTATTTAAGATTCTGGCCAAGTCCCAGCTTCAACGGTTCAGACGGATGCTTTCAACTTCTTCCAAGCTAGGAGGAATTGCCGAAAGCACGTTCTGCAGGAATGCACTATTAGGCACGAACCTAATAGACTCCTGGCTTCCAGCATGTGGGGGGCGGATCTTCCCAGAGTCCGCTGTAAATGAGGTACACCACGAGGCTGCTAGGCTCAACCAGAGCCTTAGAGCTAGATGGGGTATCTCCTCTAAGAGGAAACAAGAATCCGCCCCCGCTGCTGGTAAGAAACTAAAGAAGTCTGGTAAAAGGTTTCCAGCCTTACCAAAAGCACCAGCAACAGCAGCAATTCGTTCAGGCCGTCCCGGTTACCCAACAGGGACAACCTTCAACCTCGAAGCAGACCCAAGCCCATCCTCCTGCTGTCTCCTCAGTCACAACCCTCGACCTCCTACACACTCTCGCCGGCCTTCAACCCTATGTATGAAGGTCAGGCTTACCCTCCCTTTAATAGGCAATCGAGAGGTAAACAGAGCGACGAGGCCACTTTCGCCAGCGTGGCACAGGAATAAGGGCGGCAAGGAGTAGGCAGTTCAGGAGGAGGGATCGTGGATGGAGGTCCAAACCCGCCCATCAACATAATGAGGTATCGCCCCAGGTAGGAGGAGGCTGTTCCTCTTCCGTCACAGGTGGGGGTTCAGCAATTGGGCACAGAGCATAGTGTCCAAGGGATTGGGTTGGAGTTGGATCAAAGATCCCCCTCCAATCAAATCATTCCATCAAGTACCATCAAAGGAATTGACAGATTATGCGGAGGAACTCCTTCAGAAAGGAGCTATTGCGAGAGTCAAGCATCTAAAATTTCAAGGTCGCTTATTCAGCGTGCCAAAGAAAAAACTCAACAAAAAGAAGGTAATCTTAGACTTGTCAAGGCTAAACTCTTTCATTCGTTGCGACAAGTTCAAAATGCTTACCCTCTCGCAGGTAAGGACCTTACTTCCTCGTGGAGCCGTCACATGCTCCATCGATCTTACAGACGCATACTATCATATCCCTATAGCCAGACACTTCCCCCCATTCCTAGGATTCAGGCTAGGAAATCAGACATTCTCATTCAAAGTGATGACCTTCGGTCTGAATGTAGCCCCCAGGGTATTCACGAAAATAGCAGAAGTAGTGGTACAACAATTGAGAACTCAGGGAATAATGATAGCAGCATACCTCGACGATTGGTTGATCTGGGCACCAACAGTCGAGGAATGTCTCAAAGCCACGAAAAAGGCAGTTCAATTTCTGGAACATCTGGGGTTCTAGATAAACAAAACGAAATCCAGACTTACTCCGGAGTCTCGTTTTCAGTGGCTAGGAATCCAATGGGATTTGTCTTCCCACATCTGTCAATTCCAGTGGCCAAACGGAAAGAGATAGCCAAGTCTGTCAGACAATTTCTCAAATACAAGCAAACATCAAGGAGAAGCCAGGAAAGAATCCTAGGTTCCCTTCAGTTTGCTTCAGTGACAGATATCCTCCTGAAAGCAAGGCTGAAAGATATAAATCGAGTTTGCGATCGAGAGCAACGCCAAATCTCGAGACAAGTTGTCAGTAATTCCACAGATCCTTCGCAATCAACTCCGTCCATGGACAAAAGTAAAGAACCTGGCCAGCGAGTACCCCTTCAATATCCCCTTCCAGTGTTAACCATTCACACGGATGCCTCCCTGTCCGGGTGGGGGATATTCTCAATTCAAACAAGTTTCCGGGGACTTGGTCAGTTCAATTCCGCCAGCTCCACATAAACGTTCTGGAAGCAATGGCAGTATTTCTTACCCTGAAGAGACTTCTTCCCCCGGAAAACAAGTCTCATCTAAGACTAGTTTTGGACAGTGCAGTGGTAAGTTCATGCATCAACAGAGGAGGGTCCAAAATCCCAAACATGTGAACCATGTCATGATAGCCATCTTTGCACTAGCAAACAAACACAAATGGCATCTGTCCGCCACTCACCTGGCGGGGGTAAGAAATGTGATAGCAGACGCCTTGTCCCGGTCGGTCCCTCTGGAATCAGAATGGTCCCTAGACGACGGGTCATTCCAGTGGATATGCCGGAGTCCCAGGGTCTCCAAGTGGATCTCTTCGCCTCACAAGCGAACCACAAGCTCCCTTGCTATGTGGCCCCCAACCTGGACCCTCTGGCTTATGCCACGGACACCCTGTCGTTAGATTGGAATCAGTGGAGAAAAATTTATGTTTTTCCTCCAGTGAATCTTCTCTTGAAAGTCTTGAGCAAGCTGAGGACTTTCAAGGACTAGTAGCCCTGATTGCTCCAGACTGGCCAAGAGCAACTGGTATCCTCTGCTTCTGGAATTGGGTCTCCGACCTCAACGGATTCCCAATCCCAAGCTGTCACAATCAGTACAAATGAGGACTGTGTTCGCTTCCTCAGGAATTCTTCAGACGCTAACTTTATGGACTTCATGAAGTTTGCGGCTAATAAAGATGCTAACATTGATCCACAAAAACATCCTCTTCCTAGATCAGATAAGAGAGAGTCAACTATTAGACAATATGACTCAGCTGTTAAAAAATTAGCATCCTTCCTGAAAGAATCAAACACTACAACCATGACAGTTAATTTAGCTATATCCTTTTTCAGATCCCTTGTTTGAAAAAAGGTTTAGCGCTAGCAACTATTACTACTCATAAATCGCTTTGAAGAAGATCTTTCAGTTAGGTTTCCAGATAGATCTGACTGAATCTTATTTTACGTCTATCCCTAAAGCCTGTGCTAGACTTAGACCTTCTCAAAGGCCTACTACAGTCTCATGGTTCTTAAATGATGTCCTCAAACTAGCATCAGATACTGACAACTCGTCTTGTACATTCATAATGCTTCTTAGAAAGACATTATTCTTATTAAGCCTAGCTTCAGGAGCTAGAATTTCAGAACTGTCGGCTCTATCCAGAGATGCGGGTCATGTGGAATTCCTCCCCTCAGGAGAAGTTCTGCTTGCTCCGGATCGCAGTTTTTGGCTAAAAATGAGGATCCTCTTGCAAGGTGGGCTCCTTGGAAAAGTCATCCCACTTCCGCAAGACCCTTCTCTCCCTGCCCATATCAACTTTAGAGCTTTCTATCTCGTACATCCTCAAGATCCTCAGGTTCTCTCTTCATGAGAGAAAAAGGTGGTACTTTATCAGTAAAAGGTATTAGGCAACAAATCCTTTACTTCATTAAACAAGCCAATCCTGATTCATTTCCAAAAGCACATGACATCAGGGGAGTAGCCACCTCAATTAATTACTTTCAACATATGAACTTTGAGGATCTTAAAAAGTATACTGGATGGTAAATCTCCGACCGTCTTTAAACGGTTCACTATCTAAAGTCCTTGGAATCTTTAAATTTTCTGCAGTAGCAGCGGGAAACATTGTTTCCCCTGATACTGTATAGTAGCGTAGTATAGATCCAGGTCTCCTCTCTACCTACCTCGTCCAACACCTCCTCACCCTATCGCCATGCTACTCGGATATTCTAGCCTTAGCCGCTGAGATCATATTAGTGGATTGTCCCTTATTTTTTTGCTAGGGACATCCACACTATGTACTGATAATGTACTTCAGTGTACCTACCCTTATTTTTATGCTAGGGTAGGACACAATGTGTTTATATTTTGTAAATACGTTATCTAAGTGAATCTGTTTTGTTAAATTTACACTGCATTATTGTATTTTACTATGTTTACTATAATTTTAAGTACTTTACATTACTAACTTTCTTTTCTGGGCTCCAGATCGTGTTCGCTGCGCGAAATATACCTTTAATCTAGTTATTTCTAGGGTAAATGTACTAACACATACCAAGAGAAGAATAAATAAATAAAGAAAAAGTCAGTACAACTGACTCGCTCACCCTCCCAGAGAGTGTCGGTATGAACACTATGGCGAGTGAGACCACTACCACGAGCCAAATGCCAATAGAATTCTCCCACTGACAAAATCCCCCAAGAGGGGAGCCGACACCACAGAGTGGCAGCACCTACTACTACTACTACCATCCCATGCTGCCGACTGCTGCGCCTCTGGTGGCCATCCTTTTCAGTTAGCGCACACGATACACATGTGCCGTTTTCTTCTCTGTGTTTTTGTGCCCTTTCTTTTGGATTTTATTACAATGGAGCGTGCAGCCATCGCAGCAGCTAAGTTAAGTACTCAGTGTTTTATTGCTATTTGGTTTTTTTGGCCGGGCCCTGAGCACGTATTTTTTTTTGCCGTTTTTTAGGTATAAATACGATCTCTAGGTCGGAAGCATGGCAGCATGGTTCTGCCTCGTGATGGTCCGTTCTGGGTCGCCCATACCCAGAGCATCCCCTGTCTTTGTACGCTCTATTTTTATTATCCGCTTTGTTTAGGGTAAGGTCTACACGGTTTTGTCATGCATGCATGTCTTTTACCTTATGTAGGCTCTTCTATCCAGAACCCTAGCCACGGCTCTTAGTATCGGCCTCGACTAGCTTTGAGTGGTAGACTTGCCTTCGGGTTAGTCGTACACTCCTGGATTTTTTCTCCTACTATTTTGTTTTCTTTCTTTCATTTTATTATTCATTTTATTATCTATGTGATATTGTTAGGTTAGTCAGGCGTCTGGCTCGCTTAGCCTAGGTTACGGCCTATTGGGCCTTTATGTTACCGCTTGTCAGCTCGGTTGCTTCCCGATAGCATCTCGCTGATCAGTTGGTTTTTGTTTTAGGCTTAGTTGTTGTTCTTATCGCCCCGTGGTCACTATGTTGATCACGAGGCAGCCAGACGCCTGTCCAGTCACCTTTCCCCCCTCCCGCTCTTCCATAGAGTCGGGGGGGGTGGCTAGGCCTGCCCATGCTCGCTCCGCATACCGAGCCTGCCTCCCTCTCTCCCCCCAGGCGGAGGGGGTAGAGGGACGGGACAGACCCAGACTGGAACTCGACCTCTCCGGCTCTCGGTCCGGTCGGATGGTAAGGGTGGTGGGGGGGGACTGGCCTTTCCCCCTCTCCCATTACTACTTCGTCGCTCCGTTACTAGCCCGAGTCTGTATGCCCCCGCTCTTTCCCACCTTACTAGGGCTCCTTTACACCGGAGGCCTGGCATCTAGCGGAAAGGTACTAAGTCTACCCCACGGGGTGGACCGGAGCATACAGTCGGTCCCTTCTAACCTCTCCGTTTCACTGAGTTATCACTCCGCTTCGCACTGGACTTAGTCCGGTACGTTCGAGCTTTTAGGTTTAAGATGTTCAGTTTATTTTAAGTACCTTAAACCATCCCCCTCCCTTCTTTTTTACCGGATACCTCCGGGGTTTATAGCCTATTCAGGCTAGTAAGGGAGGGGCTATGCCCGAATTTTTTTCCGAGCTCCGGCATGCAACGGAGTTCTTCTGTCCTTTAGCCTGTAAGTGATATTCTTTAAGATACTCATGTGTCTTTCCACTTACAGACCACCAACTGTGAGCATCCGGGATGCGCCGCCACACTTCAGGACCCGTTGTTTGGACACGAAGAAAGTTTGCCGGTCCCATGCTCCATGCGCGACTCCGCACGGGGACATCCAGGTCTGGTACCATGAGACGTGTACCACTAGGTTACGATCTGGTGAGCCAGCTGTTAGACGGGGTAAGTATTCCATCTCCGGTAGCTGGTCCGCATCTGTTTTAGTGCTTAAGTTTGCATTAATCACTCTAACTTAAGGAAAATTCAAGGGGCCTTATAGCCCCTATAAGTTAAGTTATGCTTTAAGTTACCTTTAGTTTTAAGTTATTCTTAAATCTAATCGATACCCTCTCTTCCAGGCGCCGGCAGTGAGGGATACCGCACTGGCAACCCTGCGGGCCTGGGTCGGCGGTTTCGGGAAGAACGCCGCCAAGGGTATGCCCTACATCCTGGAGAAAAGGTTGGCGGTACTAATCTTCCCCGGAGGCAAGGCGACAGGATACGTCGACCCAGTAGAGGCGGCCCCGACTATCGCCTTCATCCAGCAACAGCTGGCTGCTCATGACTGACCAAGGCCAGGACATCTCCTCGGAAGTCGCGACGTTGGATATTAATGTAGAACCTATGGTAGGTGTAGACGACCTGTTGGTCGAGGTAGTAGGTGGACACCCAAGGGATACCCCTTGGGCGTAACTGTTTCTTCTACTCCTGCAACCTCTCCATCCTTCCAAGGCTTTAGGGTGATGAATTGTATACTCCTCCTGACGCTTCGGGTTAGACCCAAGGTCAAGGGTCAAGCAGTGAAATCCTTGACAAAGACGTCGTCGTCGTCTAAGAAGACGGCTTCGGCGTCATCCTCCTCTCGTAAGTCTCCGGCTAGGAATCCCGGAGCAGACAGATCTAAATGTTCTGGGTCCGGCTCTAAGTCCTCGAGGAGTAAATCCTCCAGAGAGAGATCTCACACTCCGGCAGAGTCGTCAGTTCCGCTACCTTGGTTCCAATTCAGAGCCACCCCTCCACCATCCGCAGCAGCTCCGGCTTTGGACTCCAATGCTGGCCTGTTGCAACAGGTGGGCGACCTGGTTGGGTCTTTAAAGAGTAGCATGGAACAAATGATCTCTCGGTTGTCGGATAGGATTACTTCTCAAGACTCCATTATAGCCGGACTGAGCCAAGCTCACTCTAGCCTCTCCTCCACCTTTCAATGCAGGTGGAGCCCAGCTTCCCCCGTATGACTCTCTACCTCCGTTCTCGATGAACAACCCGTGGAGAGTAGCGTCATACGCCCCCTTCCAAGACGGACTCATTTCTATACCGGAATTTGGAACTCGAAGGATAGAGGACTTCGAGTTCTACCCGGAAGACCTTCAGCCCCCTCCCCCCCCGTTCATCGGCTACGCAAGGCTCACCGCCTCAGCCATGATTCGAGATGATAGGGTACCAAAGGAGACAGTCCTCTATTCACGTGACCAGGCTCAGAGAGATTGGCTCAGGTGTTTTTAGAGGGACATGGATTGTTCTAATACGAAAATCCAACCTTTCAAGAGTCCCTTTACGATCTTCACGATGGATGAGAGTACCCCGCTCCCTTTTCCTGACAAAGATCGCGACGTCTACCCAATTCCAGCGGCCCAGAAGGGGGACCCCATGCCTCAACTGAAGGAAGCAGATCCTACATCTCCGTTACTTCCTTCAGCCGAGAATTATGGGAAGACTTACCGAACACCTTCTCAGCTGGCAAACTCAAACCGGACTGTGCTATGGAGCAGTTTGGTGAAAAGCTACCCAGCTTCCAGATAGCCTTATTCAGGCTGAATTTGACGCTAAATCGCGATTAGCCAGATCGATTAATTCTATGGCTATGACCGAGGTGGCCACCATAGCCTATGGTTCAGAGCCGCTTTTCAAACTTATGACCAAATCCCTGACTCAAACGGTACAGTCAGATATGTTTGAGTTTGCCACTGCTAGGACGAATTGTAGGAAGCATGTCCTACAAGAAGCAACCATTCGGCACGAGCCGAATAGGTTAACTCTCGTCGAGCATCTGGGGAGCAGATCTCTTCCCAGAAGCAATGGTGAAGGAAGTCCAGTCAGAGGCGACGTTAGGTTTGAACCAGAGCCTTAAGACCTTGGGGCCTACGGCTAAAGGGAGGCAAGATCTTGCCAGAGAGGTAAAGGGCAAAGGGAAACCCAGGCGTTTCCAGCCCTACCAGAAAAAAGCAGCCACGCTTTTTCTCAACAAGTTCCGGCGGTTCCCTTAGTGCAAACAGCCCAGCCTTCCACTTCAAAGGCTCAATCACAGCCAATTTACGTGATCTCCCTCAGCCTCAGCCCTCCACCTCTTACGCCATCTCTCCAGCTTACAATCAAGCCGTTCGAGAGTCAATCTTCACAGAAGTATGACCGCTCGGGTAAGGGAGGCAGAGGTGAGCGTTCCTTTCGTGGGAGAGGATCGGGGAGGGCCTTTAATAGGGGAAAACACTTCAGAGGAGGCCGAGGAGGTTACCAGAACCATAATGAAGAACTTCAGGTAGGAGGGAGGCTGTTTCACTTTCGCCACCGGTGGAACTTCAGCAAGTGGGCTCAGAGCATTGTGTCAAAAGGCCTGGGTTGAGCTGGTTAACAAACCCACCTCCATCCAGGCCTTTTCCGTCAACTTCCTTCCAAAGAACTGACGGAGTATGCGGAGGATCTCCTTCAGAAAGGAGCTATAGCGAGAGTCAAAAGATTAAAATTTCAAGGTCGCTTGTTCAGCGTGCCAAAGCAAAAAAGGCTCACAAAAAAGAAGAGTATCTTAGACTTGTCCCGCTTAAACTTAGCCATTCGCTGCGACAAGTTCAAGATGCTCACGATCTCGCAGGTGCGGACCTTACTTCCCCGTGGGGCCGTCACCACCTCTATCGATCTTACAGACGCTTACTATCATATCCCTATTGCAAGACACTTCCGTCCTTATCTAGGCTTCAAGATAGGAGACCAGACATTCTCCTTCAAGGTAGTTCCTTTCGGGCTCAACGTAGCACCCAGAGTGTTTACGAAGCTGGCGGAAGTAGTTGTTCAACAACTCAGATCGCAAGGGGTTATGGTAGTAGCGTATCTCGACGATTGGTTGATCTGGGCTTCAACAGTCGAGGAATGCAACAAAGCAACACTGAAAGTGATTCAGTTCCTGGAATATCTAGGCTTCAAGATAAACAGGACCAAATCAAGACTCACTCCAGAGTCAAACTTTCAGTGGCTAGGCATTCAATGGAATCTATCCTCCATACTCTGTCGATTCCATCGTCCAAGAGGAAGGAAATAGCGAAGTCAGTCAAGCAATTTCTGAGTCACAAACTGGCTTCTTCAAGAAGATCTCAGGAAAGGATCCTGGGTTCTCTCCAGTTTGCATCAGTGACGAACATCCTAATGAAAGCCAAACTGAAAGACCTAACCAGAATCTGGCGCTCACGAGCAAATATCAGGTCCAGGGACAAATTGTCCTCAGTCCCTCTGATTCTAAAGAATCGACTTCGGCCGTGGGCGAAAGTCAAGAACCTATCGGTGTCAGTGCCCCTTCAGTTTCCTCCCCTCCAGGGATCACTATCCACACAGACGCTTCATTAAAGCGGGTTTGGGGAGGATATTCCCAGTTCAAAAAGGTTTTAGGGAACGTGGTCACCTCAGTTCCGTCAGTTCATATAAACGTACTGGAGGCAATGGCACTGTTTCTTGACTCTAAAAAGGTTACGACCGCCAAAGTACTACCCACATAAAACTAGTCCTGGACAGCGCAGTGGTAGTACATTGTATAAACAGAGGAGGCTCCGCAAGTCACGTCATCTAAATCATGTCATGGTAGCCATATTCTCCCTGGCGGACAAGTTCAGTTGGCATCTCTCCTCCACTCATATAGCTGGAGTGAGAAACGTCATAGCAGATGCTCTATCCCGATCAGTACCTCTAGAGTCGGGGAATGGTCACTGGACAACAGTTCGTTCCAATGGATTCTTCAGAGAGTTCCAGGTCTACAGGTAGATCTCTTCGCATCTCAAGCGAACCACAAAACTCCCGTGTTATGTGGCCCCCAACCTGGACCCTCTGGCCTATGCCACGGACCGCCCTGGCTCTAGATTGGAACAACTGGGAGAAGATTTATGTCTTTCCTCCGGTGAATCTTCTCATGAAAGTGTTAAACAAACTCAGGACATTCAAGGGTCAAGTGGCTCTAGTAGCCCCAGACTGGCCGAAGAGCAATTGTACCCTCTCATCCTGGAACTGGGTCTCCGCCCTCTTCGGATCCCCAATCCCAAGCTCTCCCAGTCAGTACAAACGAAGACTGTGTTCGCTTCCTCAGGGATTCTCAAAACCCTAACTTTATGGATTCATGAAGTTTGCAGCGAAAAGGGATGCGAATATTGACCCTCAGAATATTCTCTTCTTGGAATCAGATAAGAGAGATTCAACTTTGAGACAGTACGATGCTGCTGTCAAAAAGTTAGCAACCTTCCTGAAAAAGAATCAGATATAAGATCATGACAATCAATTCAGCTATATCCTTTTTCAGATCCTTATTTGAAAAAGGCTTAGCAGCTAGCACAATTACGACAAACAAGTCAGCCTTGAAAAGATTTTTCAATTTGGGTTCAACATAGACTTGTACAGAATTCCTACTTCTCGTCTATTCCCAAGGCCTGTGCTAGACTTAGACCTTCTGTAAGGCCTACGTCAGTATCTTGGTTCTTAAACGATGTTCTAAACTGGCTTCAGAAACCAATAATGACACATGCTCATTTATAATGCTTTTAAGAAAAACCTTATTTTTATTAAGCTTGGCCTCAGGAGCTAGAATTTCAGAACTGTCGGCTTTATCCAGAGATCCGGATCATATTCAGTTCCTTCCCACAGGGGAAGTTACTACTTTCACCGGGAACGTAGCTTTTTAGCTAAGAATGAAGATCCTTTGATGAGGTGGGAACCATGGAAGGTACTACCCCTTCCACAAGATATATCTCTTTGCCCAGTTTAAACTTTACGAGCCTTCTTGATAGGACCTCCTATCCTCATCGGGTCCTCTCTTTAGAGAGAACAAGGTGGTACTTTATCTATTAAAGGCATCAGACAACAAATCCTGTACTTCATTAAACAAGCCAATCCTGACTCTTTTCCAAAAGCACATGATGTCAGGGCAGTAGACACCTCAATTAACTATTTCCAACATATGAACTTCGATGAGTTGAAAAAGTATTACTGGATGGAAATCACCGACAGTGTTCAAACGTCATTACTTGAAAGTCTTTGGAAGCCCTGAAATTTTCAGCAGTTGCAGCGGGTAACATAGTTTCCCTGACTCTGACTAATCCTTAGTAGAAGATTCAGTCCTCCTTTCTACCTGCCTCACCCAACAGTTCGTCTATACCTGCCTTGTTCATTTACGATCACCTTGTGTCTTAGCTGCTTTGATGATGTTATAGTGGGTGTCCCTTATTTTTTTTTTGCTAGGGACACTCACATTTGTGATGATTACTGATCTCGTGGATGTCATCTCCTTATTTTTATGCTAGGAGATACATCTTATTATAATGGTTACGGGTTTTGTATATTAAGTCATATACATTCTTTTATATTTTATTATTGTTGAGTTTGTTTTATTCAACTTTTATGTTAATTGCTTTAGATTGTTTTGATACATAAGCTTTACACAGATACCATTGTTGTACATATATGATATTTCTCCTGTATATAGGTATATTACCTTAAGTTAAGAAATATTATTAGCATTAAGTATAATTAAGTAATATTTCTATTTGTATCACTGTGTATATGTATCTTTATTAGCAATTATATTGATTTATTTTTATTTTATCTTTATTTGAGACCCTTTGTATTTTGTTAAATTTCTTTACAATCTTGTGCTATTTCTCTGGTACGATTTCGCGCAGCGACACGAGCTCGAGCCCCCAGAAAAAGGGATTGTTTTGACGTAAGGAAAAATCTATTTCTGGGCGATTGGCTCGTGTCGCCAGCGAAATCCCGCCCTTCCCATCCCATCGCCAAGATTGTCTGCTAACTTCAGGATGGCCACCAGAGGCACAGCAGTCGCAGCATGGGATGGAGTAGTAGTAGTAGGTGCTGCCCACTCTGTGGGTCGGCTCCCCTCTTGGGGGATTTTGTAGTGGGAGAATCTATTGGCATTTGGCTCGTGGTAGTGGTCTCCACTCGCCATAGTGTTCATACCGACACTCTCTGGGAGGGTGAGCGAGTCAGTTGTACTGACCTTTTTCTTTATTTATTTTATTCTTTCTGGTATGTGTTAGTACATTTACCCTAGAAATAATAGATTAAAGGATATTTTCGCTGGCGACACGAGCCAATCGCCCAGAAAATAGATTTTTCCTTACGTCAAAATCCCTTTTATGTCATTGTTTAAAATAAGTTAGCCTTAAGTACTTAGTTTATATGCTGTAATAACTGATTTACTTATATTATATCCCTCCTTTTTACAACTGATTTTCATTTGTCCTTTTTTCCCATCTTGTCTGTTTCTCTGGTACTCTTTCATAGGCCGACACGAGCTGAGCCCAGAAAAGGGATTTTGACGTAGGAAAAATCTATTTCTGGGTGATTGGCTCGTGTCGCCCTATGAAACCCACCCTGTATTAATTGAACCCCCCCTGCAGGACAAGATGTTCATAGATTAAGGATGACCACTAGGGGCGCTACTGTCTGTAGCGTCCCCTAGTAGTAGTAGTAGCGGCCGCATCGCCCGTTGGTATCAGCTCTCTCTAGTGGGGATTTTGATTGGAAGGTCTAATTGGTGAATGTCTCGTGGTAGTGTTCCCACTCGCCCCTATTCTCATACCGACACTTCTTTTAAAGAGTGAGCGAGTCAGTTTTACTGACATTTTCTTAATTTTGTTTTTCTCTGGTAATTTTAGATTAATTTTACCTAGAAAGAATGATATTAAGGATCCTTTCATAGGGCGACACGAGCCAATCACCCAGAAATAGATTTTTCCTACGTCAAAATCCCTTTTGTAGGCAGCTAATAAAGGACTTGCTTCTGAAGATAAAGTCAAAGCCTTGTAACAATAGTAGCTTACTCAGTTTATTATAGCAACATTGTTACCTTAAACCTAACAATAATTTGGGGGACATATCAAAACCCAATTTGGAGTGCCTATTACATAAACTTACACATATATTTATGGTTTCATAAAATATGAAGGCTTGCACATATGTATGTGGTGTAATTAATGATTGTGTTCTAGCTAACACACACAGTATGCTGATACAATCATGTATATTTAAACATAAAAAATGCCAGTAGTATCCAATAAATTATTTCAGCAATTTTTTACATGGTTCACTACTTTCAAAAGCCTTACCTTCCTTCACTAGATGCTTTATGCCTTTCTTTCAGAAATATAAAAGCACTTTCTGTACTAGCATCACAAATTGCTTGGGGAGGGTGAATGAGATCATTTCCATGAGCCACTAACACTTGTAATTTAGGGCATTCAATCAAAGCTCCAGGTAATGCCCGAATATTATTATAGCTAATATTCAGTTTCCGCAACTGAAAAGCAAAATGGTATACAATTTATAAATTTTCGGCAGTAAAATATTTCTGATGCTTGATGACAATATGTGATATACATGCACTCTTAACTAATAAACAATGTACTATTTATAAACAAATTATTGCCCAAATGCTCCAGTTGCATGAAGGGGATTCACGGATAGAGAAATTTGAAAATAAAAAGATAATCCTAACATTTTCTTATAATCAGATGTGATATTTGTAACATATTCTAGACAATTTCTGCTGCTATATTATATCTAGTAGACTTACAGAGGAATAAGATATCATGGTAAGTTGCATAGTAATAGTATTTTGATCTTACCTCATCAAAAGATACATAATTTTCTCAGATTTGATTTAGTACCTTGAGACCTAACCATAATAAATATAACTACTTTTTCAGATAATTCTACATTTTCCTTGATACACTAAACTTGTGTTTTATATAATAGTATTCACAGCAAATGCCAGAACCATTCATTGCAGGTTCTTAACAAGGCAGTTAATTGGCAGTAGGTAGGTGAGTGATGGGTTACCACTACCACCCACTCATCTGTCACTATTCCTTTGCTTTTCATTATGCTCAGCTGGTTGAGGTTGGATTGTATTGAAAGATTTATGGAAAGATTTATGGCTTATATATCAAGTACAAATAAATACCTAAAAATTTTCTCTCTGCTCTCAAAAGAGTACAAACTCTCATCTTTTATAAAGAAAACTTATTCCTTAGGTGGGAAGATTGTCTCACAGAACTCAAGTGGTGATGCTCAGACTGACAAGAAAAATTTAAGTTTATATCTACTTATCAAGTAATTACTTTAGCTATACTTTAGCCTTGCTTGACAAACCCTAATTTCAAAACATTGTGTTAGTGCTTCTGTCACAGAGTGTAGGTGACAAGCCCTGCTCACTTCATGGGTCTACTTGGTAACAACAATAGCTGGCTGGCTCATTCTGTTTTTGCTGTTATGTCCACAAGAGGGGAGGGCTCTGATTCTGTAATTACTTGATAAGTATACATATATGAAACTTAATCTTAGCCGATTGTCCGGTTTAACTGGTGATACCTATACGTATACATACCTATAAATCCCTATAAATATACAGTGGACTCCCATATTTGCTTTCATGATATTTGCAGACTTCTCTATGGACCATACGCTGGAACCCCCCTACGTATTTGTGTTCTCAGCACTCGCAGACTCACGTATTCGCGGATTTTACTATGGACCATATAATGGCTAGATACAGTTGATCCCCACAAATATGGAGAGGCCAAAACACAGACTCCCAGTGGGGAGCCCTGTCCCAAAAGATAGAACTACAAAACTGCCTGGAGTTCGGATGGGGATCTGGACAAAAGACCCTGCATATTCAAGCTCCTATCTATGTTCTGGGAGAATGGGAGAAAGAACTACCTCGATCGTATCCCTCTTGATCTTCATCTAACGTCAAAGAGAGATAACTAAGGTCTCCTAAACCTTCGACAAGAGGGCTCCATTTGAACTAAAGCCAAATTCCAACCCTGACAGATGCTAGGAAGACTAGGAAAAAGCCTAAAGAGGAAGCTTTCTTCAGCAACTAAAGCGCTCTGACACAGAAGTCTGTCCTGAGGCAGACTTGGTTTGTGTCTGATGAGAACTGGCACACAAGATAAGACAACAGCTTGGTCTTAAAATTCAGGCACTGAACCAATGTGGAAGCACTTTTAACTGAATATTATAAACACTGGGCACTAGGTACTGGGATCTCAGATCTCACTGGGTGCTTGGATCTCTCGGATTCCACTGGACACTTGGATTCCTCTGATCCCACTGAACGCATGGCTCAGATCCCACAATACACTTGGATCCTTCAGATCCTACCAAACACTGCAATTCCTCGGATCCCATTGGATGCATGGATCCTTTGGGAGACTTGAATCCACAGGATCCCACTGTATACCTGGATCCCTATGGATGCCCATATCACACTGATAGTTCGGATTCATTGGATCCCATTGGGGGCTCAGATTTCACTGGGCAGAGATCCCGCTGGCCGCTTGGATCCACTGAATGCTAGGATCCTGAAAATGCCACCAGCACCTCTTGTTCACACTAGGATCCAACCTCACACCGGGATCCGATCAACATACAACAAAGAATGGACATCCTTATGGACGCCTTTTTAATGGTTGTCCATGGAGACCTGCGGAGGCAGGCTCAACTGAGAGGTAACTATCTGGGGGTAAACCCCCATGGACTTCCATGGACTGACAGTATGTCTCCTCCCAGGTTAAGGAAAGTCTGACCAGGACTGAGTTTAGGAGATCCGATAGGGCCAGATAGTTCCTTGCTCACTACACATCCAGTATGGTGCCTTTCCAGTGGCTGTCTGTCAATACCTGGGACTGGCAACAGGTTCGACTGGGGGAAACTACTCGTCTGTAAACCCCCAACCTCCCTTGGACTCCCAGTTTGCCTCCTCCCAAGTGCTGGGGAGTCTGACAGGGACCTTCCATCTAGGAGAATCAAGGGACGAATAGCCAACTCCTCCACTGTACCACACTTCACTATTCCAAAGTTAACACATGTTAACCACAAGGCACGACTGGCAAAGGTATGGAAAAGAATCAAGGGAGCCAGGTGCAGGAGCAAGTGGCAAGTGGCAAGAGGCAAATATAAGGAGAAAATTGAGCAGGCATTACTGGCGCCCGGGATCGAAGCCAGCAATCTGTAGCTAACAGCTTGAGCTGAAACTCGGCTAACAATATGCCTACTTGTAGCAGTCAACAAAACACAACAATTCTCTCCTTAATACTTTCTGCCTTAACACTCTTCAGTTCTTCTGTATAGAAATATGTGAAGTTTAAGTAAAAAATTGATCTACTGGATGCTTATAGGAAGCATATGACCGGTAAAAAAATCATATTGCAACAAATACAGGCCTAATGAAATGACCAAATACCAAGAATTACAGTGGTCCCCCCGTATTCGCGTTCTCCAGATTCGCGGACTCGCACATTCGCGGATTTTTCTTTGGAACCTATCTAGAAATTATTCGCGGATGGACTCGCCCATTCGCGGAATTTTCCGACGAAAATAATCACTAATTAGTGTATTTTGATGTTTATTTTCATGAATACATACATTTTTATGATACAAAAATGATTTACTAATTTTCAAATATTAATTTTGATTAATACTGTATAATAAGTTTAAATGATATCACATAATAAAAATAATAAAAATCTCTCTCTCTTCTCTCTCTCCTCTCTCTCTCTCTCATCTCTCTCTATCTCCTCTCTCTCTCTCTCTCTCTCTCTCTACTACAAAGATGTATGTTTTTTGTATGATAAATAAATTATTTACTATTTTCAAATATTAATATTAATTTATACAGCAATAATATCAATTCATTAAAGAAAATACCATAGTGAATTAGTAAGATTTTAGCTTATAAATTTAAAAAATTATGTAAGAATGAAGGAAATCCCAGTCTTCACCACATACTAAAACTGTCATACTATCAAGTTAAGTGACAGGAGGGGGAAGGAGCTGTTTTGTTGCTGCCATCAAGTGCTCATGAAATTTCTCTAATCCTCTCTCTCTTTCCTCTCTCTCTCTCTCTCTCTCTCTCTCTCTCTTTCTTCTCTCTCCTCTCTCTCTCTCTCTCTCTCTCTCATTTACTGAGACTCGAGACTTTTTAGAGTACTTGTACTATTTGTTTTTAATACTTTCAAAATAATAATAATAATAATAATAATAATAATAACTGTAATTACAAAATTCATATTATGTGATAGTATTTTAAAGAAATACAATACTAATCTATCCATGTCAATTTTAGTTAAGGTTAATACACTCTCTCTCTCTCTCTCTCTCTCTCTCTCTCTCTCTCTCTCTCTCTCTCTCTCTCTCTCTCTCTCTCTTTTGCAACACAAGATAATGTTTTTATAGTGGTAACTCCCTCCCTCTATTTCGCTGGAAGCGTTATAAGTATTTTTGAGAGAACAGAGAGAGATAAAACACTCTCTCTCTCTCTTTTACCGAGATGAAAGAATTTTTATGGTACTAGTATGTAAAATGTTTATTGATAATTTCAGTGAATTTTAATTAATAAACAATAATAATAATAATAAATTAAAAATAATAATAATAAAAAATAATGATAATAATAATGATAATAATAATAATAATAATGATAATAATAATAATAATAATAATAATAATAATAATAATAATAAAAATAAAACTGTAATTACAAAATACATAATGGTAGTATTTTAAAGAGATGAAAATGACCTTTCCATTTCACTTGTAAGGATGACTCCTCTTTCTTACTGTGATGAGAGAAATTTTTATGGTAGATCCACGTGTTTATCGTTTTATTTTCAAATAATAAATAATAATAATAGAACTTAGTAATAATACGATAAATAATTTCAAATGAAAATTTTTCCCTTCGTCTTTTTCTGTATCAATTTCCCTACCTTCTCTTAACTCCAGTGACGCTCGGAGCTGGGAAAGTAACAATGCCATACAATGGTCAACGAATTTAAATGGTTTTATGTAATCTCTCTCTCTCTCTCATCTCTCTCTCTCCTCTCTAATCCTCTCTCTCTCTCTCCCTATCTCTCTCTCTCTCTCTCTCACAAAGATATTTGTCATAATGGTTAACTCTGTCTCTCTTGGCTGCAAGTGTTATACGTACGTATGTAAGTCCATAGTACTTTAAGGCTACTAATGTTTAGGATTACTTTGAAATTACATTAATACAATCTCTAAGATTAATACAGTAACATGATAATAATTTAAGGTAAATTTGATGCAGGATGTTACATAGAAAATGCAGAACAAAAGATATACAATCAAAAGAAAATGAAAAACGGGACTTGGAAGAAAAAACCCTATTAAATATCAAGCAAAACCCAAGCTATTATACTCATATGCGAAGAAGATGAATAAAAGAAGAATAGAAATAGGCCCTCTGAGAATTGAAGGGAGATTAACGAATGAAAAAAAGGAAATTTGCAACATACTGGCAGAACGATATAAGAGAGAATTCACCCCTAGAATAGATAATGGAAGATAATGATATAGAAGTAAGGGATGAAAATAGTGAATATTTAGCTGACATAGATATTAATGAAGCTGATATTGTGCAGGCTATTAATGAAATTAAAAATGGAGCTGCTGCAGGGCCTGATGGAATTCCTGCTATTTTGTTAAAGAAAGTAGTTCATTCTATCGCAAAGCCACTTGCAATATTATTAAGACAAAGTGTAGATACAGGCAAGATTTATGATGAGCACAAATTAGCATATATTACCCCTACTTTCAAAAGTGGATCAAGACTAGAGGCAAGTAATTATAGGCCTGTGAGTCTAACATCACATATTATGAAAGTGTATGAAAGGGTAATGAAGAAAAATATTATGAAACATTTATAAAAAATAATTTGTTTAATAAAGGACAACATGGTTTCGTACCCGGAAAAAGTAAACACAAACCCAACTGTTAGTCCACCGTGAGAACATATTCAAAAATATGAAAAGCGGAAATGAAACAGATGTGGTTTATTTAGACTTTGCAAAAGCTTTTGATAAAGTAGACCATAATATATTAGCGAAGAAAATTAGAAAACACAATATCGTGGATAAAGTAGGAAGATGGTTAAAAGAATTTTTACACAACAGAAAAAACAGATAGTTATTGCAAACGACGAGAAATCGGACTGAAGTCAAGGTAATATCCGGTGTGCCGCAAGGTACGGTGTTAGCTGCAATACTGTTTGTTATTATGATTGAAGACATAGACAATAATGTGAAGGATTCGGTAGTGAGTAGTTTCGCAGATGACACAAGAATAAGTAGAGAAATTACTTGTGATGAAGATAGGAACGCTCTACAAAGAGACCTTAACAAAGTATATGATTGGGCAGAGGTAAATAGGATGGTATTTAACTCTGATAAATTTGAATCAATAAATTATGGAGACAGAGAAAGAAAGCTATATGCATATAAGGGACCTAATAATGAGACCATCACAAATAAGGAAGCAGTTAAAGACCTTGGTGTGATGATGAATAGGAACATGTTATGCAATGATCAAATAGCAACTCGTTGGCAAAACTGTAAAGCAAAAATGGGAATGTTGTTACGGTACTCAAAACAAGAAAAGCTGAACACATGATTATGCTTTATAAAAACATATGTTCGTAGTCCACTGAATATTGCAATATGATATGGTACCCACACTATCAAAAGGATATTGCACAAATAGAGAGTGTACAAAGGTCCTTTACAGCTAGAATAGAAGAAGTTAAGGACCTAGACTACTGGGAAAAACTACAATTCTTAAAATTATATAGTCTAGAAAGGAGAAGAGAACGCTACATGATAATTCAGGCATGGAAACAGATAGAAGGAATAGCAGAAAATATCATGGAACTAAAAATATCAGAAAGAGCAAGCAGAGGTAGATTAATAGTGCCCAAAACTATACCAGGAAAAATAAGGAAAGCACACAGGACATTAATCCACTACGCACCAGCATCGATAATGCAGCGTCTATTCAATGCGTTGCCAGCTCATCTGAGGAATATATCAGGAGTGAGCGTAGATGTGTTTAAGAATAAGCTCGACAAATATCTAAACTGCATCCCAGACCATCCAAGATTGGAAGATGCAAAATATACCGGAAGATGTACTAGCAACTCTCTGGTAGACATTAGAGGTGCCTCACACTGAGGGACCTGGGGCAACCCGAACAAGATGTAAGGTCTGTAAGGTAAGGTAAGGTATACATTTAGTGTTACTATTTCTTCCTTCTTTTATCTCTCTCGCTCTCAGCAAAAGAATTAATAGACAGACAAACATAATTGCAGAGTCCTCTCTTTCTCTCTTCTCTGGAGAAATATATGTATTTATGGGAGGGGAAAAAAGTTGCCTACAGACGTTCATTTCAATCTATTGAAATCGTAAGGAGTTATTATCTCTCTCTCTCTCTCTCTCTCTCTCTCTCTCTCTCTCTCTCTCTCTGCTATTGGCTGTTTATATATTTCCAATGGTAAAATGTTTAAGATGACTTTAAAATATTAATAATACCAATTTAATGGTATATTTAAAGTAGGATAATACTTTAAGTAGACATTTGGTATTTGTGATTTCACATACAATTGTTTCCCATGTAAAAAGAAAATGGATATCTCAAATAGTAACAGTATGAAAGAAAACGTGCATGACTGAATACTTATGGGGGGACTGAATTATTTTCAAATATGAAACTAAGTTATGCAGTACGTACATAGTATGTATTTATGTATAACCATAAAATGTAAGATTTACTTTAAAACAGTATTAATAATATTTCAAAGATTTATATGAACCATAATAGGATATTTTATGTATATTTGATGAAGGATGGTCTTTTTAGGGATACTTTGGTGTTTGCATGTTCGGGATAGGAGTTTATGAGCATTTTTAGAGGGGGGTTCCAAACATTCGCAGATTCTAACTATTCGCGGGGGGGTCTAGTACGCATCCCCCGCGAATACGGGGGGACCACTGTATTTCAATACAATGTACTTATCAGTGGCTTGCGCTGAGCCTAAAGCCTACAAACAAATCAAATTGCTTAGATTATGCCCTAAAGCATAGATGTGTAACATTTGGAATACTTTAAGGTAAAACCATAATCAGCATCTTGCCAGAAGCCCATGGGCAAAAAAAATTCATTAAATGCAAACTTAATGCATAAAGAAAATGTTAACTTGTCCCAATTACTTTACGATCAAATGCAGAAACATCCGAGAGTTACTTTCATGCAAAATTAAGTATATCGACAGTTTGCTAGTAGTTTAAGGCTATAAAACAATTCATAAATTGCAAAGGTTATGGCCAAATGAAAAAGATTTAAAATCGACCAATTACTTCTACAATGGAGCGATGTAACATTCAATAATTACTTTTAAAAACAAAACTATTATCAGAAGCTGTCGTAACACTCGAGAATTGCTTTTATAAACAAACACTATCATTGGCATCTCTCTAAGAGTTTGTAGCCTTAAAACATTCATAAATCGCCAAAGTTCTGGATTCATGTAAAAGGCGTAACATACAACTATCCACTATATTATGGAATGCTGTAACATCATAGAATTACTTTTATGGTAAAACACTTATGTATGTATTGGTACCACCAGGAGCCTAACTAGTAAACAAACCATAAATGCAAATAGCGTCGTTACAACAGTTCGTTGATTACTTATTGAATGAACTAAAAAGAACAGAATATGGGAAAAATTCATCCTGAAAGATTTCAGCTTGAAGACTACAATATACAGATTCCGATGATTAATTTAAAGACGCCTCCATCGGAATCCGGAAAAATAACTGGAAAATAAAGAACAGAGCTATCATCACACCAAGTGTTGCCACCATGGACGGCAGGAAACAAATGAGGATTATCTGCTAGGTCGTTCCAATATTCCGTTAGTAGAACATGCTGTTACCTAAACAAACTACAGTAAGTCCTCGGGTTACGCCGGTCTCGACTTACGATGTTTCGTGGTTACGAACGCGACCCCCAAAATATAAAAATAATATTTTGCGTCGTTTCGTCTTACGCGGTTTAGCGTCGTAAGCGATGTAAACAAACGCGAACTAGTTCCGGGCGCACGGCGGAAGAATACGCTTTGTGGGGGAGAGGACGGCGTCGCTTCGCTACGCTCATTCCTCGCCCATACGCCATTTTGGTTGTTTACACTGCCTCTCTCTCCCTCGTGTTGTATCGTTTTTGTAACTTTTTGCTCTTTGTTATGGCTCCCAAGCGCAAGGCGGACTCTTCTGATGGTAGTGCATCGAAGAAAAGAAAGGCCATCACCATGGAAATTAAAGTGGACATTATAAAGCAGTTCGACCGTTGCTACCATTATCAAAGATAAAGAGCGCATCGTTGAACATGTGAAAGGATCTGCTCCTATGAAAGCGACAGTGATAACTAAGCAGCGTAGTGGTCTAATAATTGAAATGGAAGGGTTATTGGTGCTTTGGTTGGAAGACCAAAATCAACGGCGTATCCCAGTCAGCCTTATGGTGATTCAGGAGAAGGCGAAAAGATTGTTTGAAGCGTGAAAAAAGAAAAGGGGGAGGGAAGTGAAAGTGAAGAATTTGTGGCTAGTAGGGGTTGGTTTATGCGATTTAAGGCTCGGGCCAATTACCATAACCTTAAAGTGCAAGGTGAAGCTGCTAGTGGGGATGAGAAAGCAGCGAGTGAATTTCCTAAAGCATTGTCTGAGATAATTAAGGAGGGGGGTTATTCTGCTCAGCAAGTGTTTAACGTAGACGAGACAGGTTTTGTTTTTGGAAACACGTATGCCTAACCGCACTTACATCGCCAAGGAGGAGAAGTCAGCACCTGGTCATAAAGCCAGCAAGGAGAGGCTAACTTTACTTCTTGGGGGTAATGCTGCTGGCGACTTCAAACTGAAGCCTTGTTGGTGTATCAGGCTGAAAATCCAAGGGCACTCAAGGGCATTTGGAAGGGTCAACTACCAGTAATTTGGAAGTCCAACAAGAAGGCATGGGTGACACTTGCAGTGTTTGAAGACTGGTTCGTAAACCATTTTGTTCCAAGTGTGGAGCGGTATTGCGCCTCCAAGGGTATCCCCTTTAAGGTGTTGCTAGTGCTGGACAATGCCCATGGGACACCCTGCCCAGCTGGAGACTTCAACCCTAATGTCAAGGTGGTTTACCTTCCACCTAATACCACGGCCCTTTTACAGCCTATGGACCAAGGAGTGATTGCTTCGTTCAAGGCCTACTACCTACGAAGGACAATTGCTATGGCTTTACAGGCAACTGAAACCAAGAAGGACTTGACTCTGAAGGACTTTTGGAAATCCTACAAAAACTCCTTGATGCTGTAAAGAACATTGCTAAATCCTGGGAGGAGGTTAGCAAACAAACATGAATGGTGTCCTGGAAGAAAATTTGTCCTCAATTTGTGAATGATTTCCATGGGTTTGAGGACACAGTTCAGCTAGTTGTCAAGAACGTTGTTGCCCTGAGTAAGGAAATCAACTTTGGAGATGGAGGTTGATGATGTTACAGAGCTGCTGGAGTCTCATGGCGAGGAGTTATCTGCTGAGGACCTGATACAACTGGAGAAGCAGATGATAAAGGAAGAAGAAGAAGCACCCACCCCAGAGCCTAAGGCTTTCACAAGGCAGGACTTGACAAGAGGTTTTGCAGAGTTGCAGCAAGCGTTGTCAACTTTTGAGGCTCAGGATCCCAACTTGGACAGGTTCACTAGGGTTTCCAGAGGCGTCATGGATTTGATGCAGTGTTACAAGGAGATCTTGGATGAAAAGAGGTCGCTCTCTGTTCAGACTAACCTGGAGCAGTATTTTAAGAAGGTAGAGAGGCCTGCAGGAGATCCTGTACCCTCTACCTCAGCTGCCTCTGCTAATCCAGACTCGCCTGCCCCACAATCTCCAGCACCTTCTGAATGTTCTGCTAACCCAGACTCACCTGCCCCAGTATCTCAGCACCTTCTAGTAGGTTCTGCCTCACCTAAAGACTCACCTGCCCCCAACATCTCCAGTAGTATGTTCTGCCTCACCTCAAGAATCACCTGCCTCAGCATCTCCAGTAGTATGTTCTGCCTCACCTCAAGAATCACCTGCCTCAGCATCTTCTGGAGGTTCTTTTTCTCTTCACTAACCTCCCCCAGTCTCTCCAGCACCGCAGCTTCCTCTCCAGTGTGCAAGCCAATCAAATTAATAAAGGTAAGGAATTGTTCTCTCGTTGTTATTGATAGGTATTTACATTAAATCATGTGGTATTTTTCAATGTTCCAACTTACGCTGAAAATCGTGTTACGACGCATCTTAAGAACGGATCAACGTCGTAACTCGAGGACCCCCTGTATATCGAAGCGCTACCCACAACATTTTGAATTTGAGCTGCCGTGTAAGTGGAAACAATAGCTATAGTATAGTTACTTGGTAAGTTACTTATATAAAAATATACGGTGATACCTCTATATATGAAATTTCCTACATACAACAAATCCAGGATATAAAGGGAAAACGAAGATTTTTTTGCTTCTGTGTACGAAAATAATTCAGGTTGCAAAAAGCTATATGTACTGTAAACCAAGATTCACCCGGGCTGCCAAGAACAATTTTAAAACTTGCGCGCCGCCAACTCGGTAGACTTGTCACCATTCTCCTGTTCTCCCATTGGTTCCTGATACTAGTCGCCGCCATAAGATCCTGCTCTCCTATTGGTCAGCATCTGTCCCATCATGTCTCTATGTAAAGGCGTTTGGTTGCGGCAACGTTATCGTAAACACCTGGAATTCGTTCGTTCACATAGATTTAGTTTGTTAACGTAAATTCGTGTTAGTGTGTGAACTTGATTACTTACATTATTGGCCATGGGTCCCAAGAATGTTGCTAAAGTTCACGGAAAGATGATGATGCTTTCTATGTAGATGAAGATGGAGATAATCAAGAAGTGTTAACCCTCTTACGCCAATTGGACGTATTAAACGTCGAGATAAAATGTCTCCCGGGTGCCAATTGGACGTATTATACGTCGACATAAAAAAGTTTTTTTTAAATTCGCGTTAAAATACTTATAGGCCTACCAGCCAAAAACTTTTGAATCATGCGCCTTGGGGGATGCTGGGAGTTCACGGATCAAGCTGTTGTTTTGTTTAGAAGTGTGACCCAAGTGCGCATGCGCGAAATGCCTCCTTCTCGCATCAACCAGCATCAGCTATGCGTCGTCCGAGAGCGATCTTTTGCCGCAATTGTGTTTTTCTGAACTTGTGCGAGACTTTGAGTATTTGTGTTGCTACAGGACATCCATAGAGATGTCTCAACGACGTATGGAACGTGAAAGGCGAGTTTTACCCGTCGGAAGGGATCATGTGAGGCGTATTCTGGACTTGGATGCTGGCAAAGGACCAAGCACCCAAGATGACCTGGCGCCTCAACGCCGTTCTGTGTGGCCACGTGTGGATGAAAGTGGTTTAGGATCACAACGTGTGTCTCATATGCCTTTAGTAACCCCTAGGAAGCATCGAGGCGTCCTTAGGGGCATTTGTAGGAATTTGGGAGGCCTCCAACCAAGGGACATAGAAGAGTACTTATCGGAGCTCGATCGGGAGTATGTCGCAAGTCCTCATTTTGATGGAGGTTGGTCATCCAGTGATGAGGACATCACTCCCGATGTCAGTGACGATGAATATTTGCCCCCAATGTCCGTTCGAGGCTCACATCCCGAAAGTGAACTAGAATTCAGTGGTTTTAGTGCGTATGAGGGGGAATCTGAGGAGGGGGAGGATGAGGATATAGGGTCTAGTTTTATTGCGGATGACGACACAGAAAGCGAAGGCCTAAGTGAGGGAGATGGGCCAGTGGAGGGGTTTCATGTGCGAAATCGTGCCCGCGCTCGTGCGCATGCGCGCCCCACGTAGAAGGTCGGATCGTCGCGCCAGCCTAGGTGAAGGTCGGTCGTCCAAGAGCGACGAGGGATGGACAGAGGACCCCACCCCACTTAACATGCACCCATTCATGGCAAACCCTGGGCTCACCATACCTGTTCCTCTCACTGCTCTGGGGTTCATCCAGCTGTTCCTTACGCGGGAATTGCAGGAGTACCTGGTAGCAGAGACGGCGGACTACGCTCGGTACTGCCGTGATGAACTGCGCACGACATTATGGTATTGCTGGTGGGGCTGCAACCTCACTGACATGGCGGATTTTGTGGGGCTCCACATTTTTTTTGGATTGATGCCTGCTGCTGACGTCAGGCAATATTGGAGGCGTAATTTTTTTTTAGGTACGCCCAATGTGCCCGGCGTTATGCCCCGTGATACTTTCCTGGCGTTGGACAGATATTTCAACGCCTTCAACCGAAGGGCTATACCCCGGAATAACTCCGATCGCCTCATCTTAGTGCGCCCAGAGTTGGAATACATTTGAGAATGTTGTAAAAATCTTGTGGTTCCTGCAAAGAACCTTTCTTTGGATGAGGGGATGATGCCTTACAAAGGACGTCTTAGCATAAAAGTGTATAACCCCCAGAAGACGAAGAAATATGGAGTGAAATTTTTTTTTATTACAGAGTCCAACACTGGATATGTCATGGACTTCTTAGTGTATTCCGGGGTCTTCTCCACAATGCATGAAACTGTGTTCAGGCTTGTGGATCGTTTCCGTAACCAGGGTTACCACCTGTTTATGGATAATTATTATAACTCTGTATCCTTGGCCCAGGAACTGTATGAAGCAGGTGTTCACGTCAGTGGTACCCTTCGGTTGGTGCGTGGGGCCCCGAATGTACTCATGAGGTTTGCTAGCCATCCACAACATCTGGCAAGAGGAGAGACACAGTGGCGGCGGAAGGGAGCTGTCTTCGTCATCTGTTGGAAGGGTGTCCGACTCGTCCCCATGATTACGACGAGCCATGAACCCGTCCAAGAGGAGGTCGTACAGCGGAGGAAGACACGTCAACAGGGCCGAGTTGTGTATGAGGAGTTTCGTGCAGACCGCCCTACCGTCATTGGGCACTACAATAGGCACATAGGAGGAATTGATCTCTTTGATTAACTCATCCAGTATTATCCCTTCGCCAGGAGAACCAGGAGGTGGACCCAGAAGCTCCTCAAGTACATTCTTCAGTTGGCCCTCCAAAATGCCTACATTCTCTACTGTGGGTACTACGGTCCCGGTCTCCGGAGGATGACCCACTTGCAGTTCCTTGAGGCAGCCGGGGATGCCCTCATCCACTTCAATCCTGATGAGTGGCCTTCCATGTCTGGCCCCCGGCCCCGAGCTGCAGATCTGCCCCTAGAGGAAAGAGCAGACCTTAGGAGGGCCAACTTCGGTCATCCTGCTCCTGCCGCTGCTGCCGACGCCCCTGCTGCCGATGCCCCTGCTGCCGCCGCCCCTGCTGCCGACGCCCCTACTACCGCTGCCCCTGCTGCCGCCGCCCCTGCTGCTGCCACCCCTGCTGTCAACGCCCCTGCTGCTGCCGCTCCTGCTGCCGGCCCTGTCCGCACCGGTTCTCGTCAGGTAGTGGACCCTGTCTGTCGGCTGCACCCAGGGGATCACACACTGGAGCTCTTACAAAGGCGCAGGCATAAACAGTGCCAGGTGTGCCATATGAATGGCAGAAGGAGAGACAGTTCTTCCGTCGCACCTGCAAATAGCTCTATGCAGGTTCGGGGAGTGTGACAGCAAATACCACACTGCAGTCTTTTATTGGAGTGCGCCTCAGCGACAGACAGCGGAGGGCGCACGGAACCACGCGTCCCTTCGCCAGTAAGGGCGCGCGTCTCCCTCCCCCACCTGTACCTCGTCATGTCGAGAGGAAAAAAATGCAAGACTCTTCAATGGAGGAGGGAGAAAACAAGGATAGAACGAAGATTCAGGATTACGAGTGAGTATTCTGCATTTATTTTATATTTATTTTTATATTTATTACAAGTTTTTATATATCCGTATCTGTGCATGATATATATTTCATTGTATGCAAAAAAGAAAAGTGTCACCTGCCATTCCTCTTATTTATGTATTCATACCAGAATCGAAAAATAATGTAATATATATATATATATATATATATATATATATATATATATATATATATATATATATATATATATATATATATATACTATATATTATTTATTACATTTTTCGATTCTAGTACGAATACATAAATAAGAGGAATGCAGGTGACACTTTTCTTTTTGCATACAATGAAATATATAATATCATGCACAGATACGGATATATAAAAACTTGTAATAAATATAAAAATAAATATAAAAGGCCTAATATAAAAAGGAACAAATATTAGGAGAATGCGACGTACACATTTCGGAGATTTGCGGCCGAGAATCAGTGCGCGGAGGGGAAAAAAAACAGTTTTTTTCAAAAATTCACCATAAATCTGAATATTGTTATAGAGACTTCCAATTTGTTTTAAAGTGAAGATAAATGACTGAATAATTTTACTAGACTGTTTATTGGTAATTTGGGGGCTTACCCAAAAAATACCAATATATATAAAATTATAATTAATATAGTAAAAAAAAATTATATATATACTAGATATTATATACATTACCATTATATATATATATATATATATATATACATACATATCTACAATATATATATATATATAATATATATATAAGAGTATATTATACATATATATATATATATATGAATATTATATATGTTATATATATATATATATATATATATATATATATCTATATATATATATATATTATAGTATATATATACATATATAATATCTATAATATTAATATTAGTATATATATATATATATATATAGATATAAATAATATATAATATATAAATACATATATATATATATTAGATATATATAATATATAGAGAGTATATAAGATATTATATAATATGTTATATATATTATATATTATATAGATATATATATATAATATATATATATATATCTGTATTATATAACATAATATATATATATATATATATTATATATAGATATATATATATTATATTATATATATATATTATATATATATATATATATATAGATATATATATATATATATATATATATACATATAGATAGATATATATATACTATATATATATATTTTTAAATATTGGTATTTTTGGGTAAGCAAATTACATAACAGTCTAGTAATATTCAGTCATTTATCTTCACTTTAAAACAAATTGGAAGTCTCTATAACAATATTCAGATTTATGGTGAATTTTTGAAAAAAAACTTTTTTTTCCCTCCGCGCACTGATTCTCGGCCGCAAATCTCCGAAATGCGTACGGCGCATTCTCCTAATATTTGATCCTTTTCATATTAGGCCTTTTATAGAGTTTCATATATGAAAATGTGCGCAATTTCATGCAGAATACAACAATAAATATTTGAAGGTTGTAGCTTTTCTCATTTTTGAAATATTTGCATATAAAAAAAATATATATATAAAAATTTGACATTCTGTCAACTTTAACTCGGCCGAAATGGTGGAAAACTGCAATTCTAAGCTAAAACTCTTACAGTATCATAATATTAAATCATTTGTCTTCATTTTAAAACAAATTGGAAGTCTCTAGAACAATATTTAGATTTACGGTGAATTTTTGAAAAAACATTTTTTTACGTCCGCACGTTACGAATTCATGCATCATTTTGTGATAATATTTTTTCTGTGTTGCTTTGATCATTTTACAATGTGTTATATATCAAAATGATTGCAATTTAGTGTACAATACAACAAAAAAAAGTAACTCGTTAGCTTTAACCGTTTTCCGCACAGCACGATTTGAATACAATTATATATGAAATTTTTTTTTCTGCGCTATCATATATCGCATTATTTATATATGATGATGATATTTTTTTTCATTGCTGATGGTTGCATACTAAACTTCAGGCAATGACAAAAAAGGGAGCCAAAAATGAACTCTTAATCTTGAAAACTAAGCGTGCTGGGATTTTTTGAAAAAATTATTTTTTCCGCTTCCGCGCTCACTCCCAGACAGGCCCGGCATACGGGAGACAATTTCGATTATACCGCTTCGGCGTAAGAGGGTTAATATTTTCTGCCATTTGTCAATGTATTTTGTAAAATTCTGCCATTATTTAATGTGTTTTGTAAAGTTAAGTGTTCAGGTTTTCTGTTATTTGTCCTCCTCTGTCACCACTTTTGGACATCGCCTCACTCAAAAGGTAAGATTCCACATTTTACTATATACGTACATACATGTATGTACAGTATTTCTTGTACACTGTACACTAATACACTTTATTTACTAGTAATCACGGTTAGGTTAGGTATTAAATAGTCCAAATTGTTGTATTTTACTGTTTATTGGTCAATTTAGCTTTACAATAAAATTTACTGTGGTGTTTTTGTAGGGCTTAGAATGAATTAGGCAATTTACTTGTAAAACATATTTCTAGATACAAAAAAATCAAGTTATGAAGGCCGCTTCGGAACGGATTAATTTCGTATCCTGAAACACTACAGTGTGTGTGTGTGTGTGTGTGTGTGTGTGTGTGTGTATATATATATATATATATATATATATATATATATATATATATATATATATATATATATACACACACACATATACACAATATATATATATATATATATATATATATATATATATATATATATATATAATGTATAAGTGAATCACGAAAGTTAGGAACGTGATAAATCCATAAATAAAGATATATGCCACTAAGGAAAAATAAACAAAGGAGGTCTGCAAGATCTTTCGACGTTAAAAGTCCTTTACTGAGCAGAGACTGACATACATATGAGAAAAGACAATACAAGAAGATTCGTATAACTGATAGATAGGGATTATAAAGAGATTAGTACTTAAAATCTGACACACCTGGAAGATAAGAAACCTTCCCAAACAAGCATAAACAATGGGTGCAATTAAAGGATTACTGTATAGGTGACAGCTATTCAGAACTTGGTAAACAAAACCATATTCACAATACATGACAGACATACATTACAACGAAATTAATAACTCTAAGGCAACTGATTTTTATTTAAGTCAGTAATTATATCTTTGAGGTCATTCTTAAACATGTTACAGATACAAGGGTCTAAATGAAAAAGGCCACGACTAACATTAAAATTACAATGAAAAGAATCTGCTTTTATACAACTTACTTTTCATTGTAATTTCAATGTTAGTCGTGGCCTTTTTCATTTAGACCCTTGTATCTGTAACATGTTTAAGAATGACCTCAAAGATATAATTACTGACTTAAATAAAAATCAGTTGTCTTAGAGTTATTAATTTTGTTGTAATGTATGTCTGTCATGTATTGTGAATATGGTTTTGTTTACCAAGTTCTGAATAGCTGTCACCTATAATCCTTTAATTGTCTTGAAATTGTATCTGAGATAATTGTCTTAAACCCTTAATTGCACCCATTGTTTATGCTTGTTTGGGAAGGTTTCTTATCTTCCAGGTGTGTCGGATTCTAGGTACTAATCTCTTTATAATCCCTATCTGTCAGTTCTACGAATCTTCTTGTATTGTCTTTTCTCGTATGTATGTCAGTCTCTGCTCAGTAAAGGACTTTTAACGTCGAAAGATCTTGCAGACCTCCTTCGTTTATTTTTCCTTCGTGGCATATATCTTTTATATATATATATTTATATAATATATATATATATATATATATATATATATATCTATATATATATGAATAACTTGATCACGAAGTATATAAAACGTGATGCTATGTATAAATAAAGGTTTTTTGCCACGAAGGAAAAAATGAAAAAGCGAGACAGCCGAGTACTTTCGGTCCTGTTTGGACCCTTTACTGAGACAAACTAATTCTACAGAGAACAACATAGTCAGAAGAAGGCTTAATATACAAACTGACACTACAAGATTAGCAAAAGGGCGATTTCCACTCTACAGAAAGGAGGAGCCGCCTGAGGGTAGCCATACCTTGAAGGATACATGCAGTAAACAAGTGATTCTTCCAGAAAACAGTACATTTTGAAACATAATCATTAGATCTAGCAATTACTGAGGTATCACCCCAATTAATACAATAAGATTTTTCACTCAGATGGATAAACAGTGCATTTGAAGTCTGGGCTGTTCTAACTGAATACATATGCTGCTTAATACGTACACATAAATTTTTACTTGACTGACCAACGTAAAACGATGGGCAATCCTTACAAGGAATTTTGTTAATGATGTTGTTATTTGTTACGGGACTATTCTTAATTAGCATATCTTTAATGGTATTGTTATAAGAGAACACTACATTAACATTAAACAATTTAAATATTGATTTTATGGTTTCAAATCCACGGTAATAAGGTAAGCTAAGTACATTTTTAGGCATTTCTTTTTCATTAATAGCAACACTATAAAACTTTTTGTGAGCTTTTTGATAATATAAATCAATTAAATGAGGTGGGTAGCAGAGATCGTTTCCTATCTTTTTTATGTATTCTATTTCTTGGTCCAGATATTGTGGACTCATGATACGCAAGCGAGTAGGAACATAGAAGAAAAAAATTGAAATTTTAATATTAAGATGGTGGCCAGAATAAAAATGTACATATGTTAAATTATTTGTGGGTTTCTATAAATACTGAATTTGCATTGGAAAGATTCTCTATGTATTAATACATCTAGGAAAGGGATGACATTGTTATTTTCAATTTCAACAATGAATTTTATGGATGGCACTAAATTATTCAATTTAGACAGTAAATCATTTACATCGATACCACCAGGTAAGACTACTAAGATATCATCGACATATCGGTACCATTTTAAGGGGATAAGTGTGATATTCGGGAGGTGTTGTCTCTCAAAAAATTCCATATATAAGTTTGAAAGGAGAGGTGATAAAGGGTTACCCATGGCCATACCAAATATTTGTTGGTAATATTCTCCATTAAAAATAAATCTGCAATCACAAATACATAACTTAATTAAGGAAATTATGTGACTAACGGACATAGGCAATTCATGCAGTACAAGTTCATTACTTAAATATTCTAGCACAGAGTCGTCAATAGGGACTTTTGTAAACAAAGAACATACATCAAAACTGACAAAAATATCGCTAGGGTTCAGTACAATGTTATTTAATTTTCCACAAGATCAAGAGAATTCCAGATGTGTGAATTAGATACAGTTCCTAGTAGCGGGGATAACAGTTTAGTAAGATATTTAGATATTTTATAAGCAATTGACCCTACAGTACTAATAATTGGGCGCATAGGTTTGTTTTCCTTATGAGTTTTGACTAGGCCATATAAATAAGGTAATGAGGGACACTTTACAGTTAACTTACACAAAAGTTCTTTTTTATCTTTAAGAATTTGTTTGATATTGATATTAAAGTTTTTTATTACTTGGTCCAACGGATTTTTTGCGAGTTTTTTGTAAGTTATTTCATCCTCTAGTAAAGTATGCATGCATGATATGTAGTCTGTGTTGTCAAGAACCACTAAACTATTGGATTTATCAGCCTTGGTAATGTGTAAGTTATTATCATTCTTCAATTCTTTTAAACTTTTTCTGCTGCGAGCGGGGAAGTTATTTTCATGATAGGCATGCATGCACTATATGTCATGCCTTTGATAATGTCTAAATGATATAGTGCTACGCATGCCCATCATGAAAATAACTTCCCCGCTCACTACAGAAAAAGTTTAAAAGAATTGAAGAATGATAATAGCTTACACATTACCATGGCTGATAAATCCAATAGTTTAGTGGTTCTTGACAAAACTGACTACATATCACGCATGCATACTTTACTAGAGGATGAAATAACTTACAAAAAACTCGCAAAAAATCCGTTGGACCAAGTAATGAAAAACTTTAATATCAATATCAAACAAATTCTTAAAGATAAAAAAGAACTTTTGTGTAAGTTAACTGTAAAGTGTCCCTCATTATCTTATTTATATGGCCTAGTCAAAACTCATAAGGAAAACAAACCTATGCGCCCAATTATTAGTTACTGTAGGATCAATTGCCTATAAACTATCTAAATATCTTACTAAACTGTTATCCCCGCTACTAGGAACTGTATCTAATTCACACATCCGGAATTCTCTTCATCTGGTGGAAAAATTAAATAACATTGTACTAAACCCTAGCGATATTTTTGTCAGTTTTGATGTATGTTCTTTGTTTACAAAAGTCCCTATTGACTCTGTGCTAGAATATTTAAATTGCCTATGTCCGTTAGTCACATAATTTCCTCAATTAAGTTATGTATTTGTGATTGCAGATTTATTTTTAATGGAGAATATTACCAACAAATATTTGGTATGGCCATGGGTAACCCTTTATCACCTCTCCTTTCAAACTTATATATGGAATTTTTTGAGAGACAACACCTCCCGAATATCACACTTTTCCCCTTAAAATGGTACCGATATGTCGATGATATCTTAGTAGTCTTACCTGGTGGTATCGATGTAAATGATTTACTGTCTAAATTGGATAATTTAGTGCCATCCATAAAATTCACTGTTGAAATTGAAAATAACAATGTCATCCCTTTCCTAGATGTATTAATACATAGAGAATCTTTCCAATGCAAATTCAGTATTTATAGAAAACCCACAAATAATTTAACATATGTACATTTTTATTCTGGCCACCATCTTAATATTAAAATTTCAATTTTTTCTTCTATGTTCCTACGCGCTTTGCGTATCATGAGTCCACAATATCTGGACCAAGAAATAGAATACATAAAAAAGATAGAAAACAATCTCTGCTACCCACCTCATTTAATTGATTTATGTTAGCAAAAAAGCTCACAAAAAGTTTTATAGTGTTGCTATTAATGAAAAAGAAATGCCTAAAAATGTACTTAGCTTACCTTATTTTCGTGGATTTGTGGATTTAAAACCATAAAATCATATTTTAAAGTTGTCTTCAATGTTAATGTAGTGTTCTCTTATAACAATACCATTAAAGATATGCTAATTAAGAATAGTCCCGTAACAAATAACATCATTTACAAAATTCCTTGTAAGGATTGCCCATCGTTTTACGTTGGTCAGTCTAGTAAAAATTTATGTGTTCGGATTAAGCAGCATATGTACGTATTCAGTTAGAACAGCCCAGACTTCAAATGCACTGTTTATCCATCTGAGTGAAAAATCTCATTGTATTAATTGGGGTGATATCTCGATAACTGCTAGATCTAATGATTATGTTTCAAGAAATTTTACTGGAACGGCAATTATACAAATCACTAATAAAAACAACCTAAATCTTAGTCTGTGAATGTACCATTTGGACCCATATATTTGTAAGATGTTTATGAAGGACCTCAAAATAAATTAACAACTAATAAATTAGTCCCACATGTATATAGTTATTATTTCTCTCTCTCATCTCTCTCTCTCTCTCTGGTTCGATATTCTCTCTCCCTCTTTCTCTTGCTCGATATATATATATTTATATTTTCTTTCGTCTTTTCATTAATAATAATTTTTGTTGGGAAAATTTGTGTAAAAATTCATGATATTAAATTGTATATGCTACCGTGTTGTTTTCAAAATGTACTGTTTTTCTGGAAGAATCACTTGTTTACTGCGGGTATCCTTCAAGGTGTTGCTAACCAATATCGACTCCTCCTCTCTGTAGAGTGAAAATCGCCCTTATGGCTAATCTGGTAGTGTCAGTTTGTATATTAAGCCTTCTTTTGACTATGGTGTTCTTTCTAAAATCAGTATGCCTCAGTAAAGGGTCCGAATAGGACCGAAAGTACTCGGCTATCTCGCTTTTTCATTTATTTCCTTCATGGCAAAAAAACCTTTATTTATACATAGCATCACGTTTTATATAGTTCGTGATCAAGTTATTCCATATATATATATATATATATATATATATAATAGAAAATATATATATATATATATATATATATACATATAATATATATGTATAAATGTAAATGTTTTATATATATGCATATGTATATAAAAATATTTTATTATAAATTATAATATATTTATATAAAAATAATCTAATTTTAATAATATATCTAATAAAGGTAATGGGGGTATATATACTAACATAATAATTTATATATATATATATATATATTATATTATATATATCTATATATATATAAATGTAATGTATAAATTTTTAATATTTTTGCCATATATATATATATAATTATAATTAATAATATTATTATATAATTATATATATATATATATATATATACAGTGGTCCCCCGCTATGCGGGGGATGCGTACCAGACCCCCCCCCCCCCCCCCCCCCCCACCCCCCCCCCCCCCCCCCGTGAATAGTTTAGAACCCGCGAATGTTTGGAACCCCTATGAAAATGCTAAAACAGCCTATTTTGTTAGTTAAAACTCAAGAAAAACCCACCTAAAAATTTTCATACTTGGTTTTTTTTTTTAATAGTTTTATCACAAAAGTACATTTTATGATGAAATTCATCAAAAAAACCAGGAATTTGTGGATATTTATCATAGAAAAATACGCGAATGCGTGAATTTTCCGCGAATAATGCAGGGAAAACGTTCCCCAGAGAAATCCGCGAATGTGTGAGTCCGCGAATCTGGAGAATGCGAATACGGGGGTCCACTGTATACATATATATATATATATATATATATATATATATATATATATATATATATATATATATATATATATATATATACTGGAAGATTGGGGCATCTAGAACGCCGTAGATTCAGTAGGAATAAAACAGCAAACAGCCATCGTAGCATTTTAGATTTATTGGCCAAATTTTCGAGACTACATGTCTCATCATCAGGGCTGTAAAATACAAAGAATAAAAATTAAAAAGACTCAGTTTAAAAAATCACAAAGTCTAAAAACAAGAAACTTGAATTTAAACAAACAAAAATAAGCTAAAACATTATTAAAAAACATTGAAAAACCTAATACTGAGAACAAAGTAAAACTTTTTTAAAAATATATATATAAAAAGTTATGGTGTTAAAATGTATTGTACCTTACTCTATCTGAGCTAAGAACTGAGTGATTCTCAGTTTTTTCTCAGGAGGACGACGTCAACTTAGGCGATATATAAGACCGTGGAAGAGTTCTGACTGTTTAGGGAAGAACAAGCTGTTTAATAGTTAATGATTCCAGGATGGAGAGAGAGTGGTCATTGGGTGCTTGGGCGATAACATTAAAGTCTTCAGGCACCCAATGACCACTCTCTCTCCATCCTGGAATCATTAACTATTAAACAGCTTGTTCCTTCCCTAAACAGTCAGAACAATTCCACGGTCTTATATATCGCCTAAGTTGACGTCGTCCTCCTGAAAAACTGAGAATGTCACTCAGTTCTTAGCTCAGATAGAGTAAGGTACAATACATTTTAACACCATAACTTTTTATATATATAATTTTAAAAAGTTTTTTTTTCTCAGTATTAGGTTTTCAATGTTTTTTAATAATGTTTTAGCTTATTTTTGTTTGTTTTAAATTCAAGTTTCTTGTTTTTAGACTTTGTGATTTTTTAAAACTGAGTCTTTTTTAATTTTTATTCTTTGTATTTTACAGCCCATGATGATGAGACATGTAGTCTCGAAAATTTGGCCAATAAAATCTAAAATGCTACGATGGCTGTTTGCTGTTTTATTCCTACTATATATATATATATAGATATATATATATATATATATATATACCGTATATACTCGAGTAACGTGCGATCTCGCATATCATGCGACCCCCAAATTTTCACCAATAAACAGTGGTTTTGTCATGTATCTCATGTATCATGCGAGTTCCTTTTCTGAGAGCGTCAATTCATAAGGTTGGTGGTTAACGTGCTAATGGCCGAGTCATTCAGATGTGTGCTGCTGCTAGTCAAGTTACGGTAATTTTCTTAACTAACCCGAGAATTGAATAGCAAATCTCAGATTAAAAAGAATCCCAAGATAATAAAATACAGTGGTCCCCCCGTATTCGCGGGGGATGCGTACCAGACCCCCCCGTGAATAGTTAGAACCCGCGAATGTTTGGAACCCCTATAAAAATGCCAAAAACAGCCTATTTTGTTAGTTAAAACTCAAGAAAACCAACTAAAAATTTTCATACATGGTTTTTTTAATAGTTTTATCACGAAAAGTGCATTTTATGATGAAATTCATAAAAAAAAAAAACAGGAATTTGTGGATATTTATCATAGAAAAATACCGCTAAATGCGCGAATTTTCCGCGAATAATGCAGGGAAACGTTCCCGAGAGAAATCCGCGAATGTGTGAGTCCGCGAATCTGGAGAACGCGAATACAGGGGGTCCACTGTAATTGTAAAAATACCACGCCTTGGAGTCCTAAATCATTCTCTCTCTCTCTCTCTCTCTCTCTCTCTCTCTCTCTCTCCTCTCTCTCTCTCTCTGGAATAAATAGTGCATTTGAGTCTTTCACCAACGGGTATCAGTAAATGTGTAGACATTGTGTGCATGTACATAATCTTTTATCCGATGTTTTGGTTTCTGGAATTTTTCAGATTTCAGAAATGAGAGGTTAGATGCATAATCAAACAAACATCACCACTGTAGCAAAAAAAAATTTTTCCCTTTGTTTTTCATTATTGTTATTTATTAATTACAGCTTATTTAAATAAATATTAATATAACGCTGTGAAGCTCACACATTAATGAATACGAGATAATTAAGATTACCTACTATAATAAAATAGGGGGCAATTAATATCATATATCCACTAATAGCTATTATTTTCAAAACACACATTCCGTAAAACGCAAAAAGGGATTTGACGTAAGGAAAATCTATTTCTGGGCGATTGGTCTCGTGTCAGCCAGAAGATCCTTTTAATCTATTATTTCTAGGGTAAATGTACTAACACATACCAGAGAATAAATAAAATAAAGAAAAAAAGGTCAGTATAACTGACTCGCTCACCCTCCAGGAGGGTGTCGGTATGAACACTAGGCGAGTGAGACCACTACCACGAGCCAAATGCCAATAGAAATCTCCCACTACAAAATCCCTCCAAGAGGGGAGCCGACCCACAGAGTGAGCAGACTTCGTACTACTACTACTCCATCCCATGCTGCCGACTGCTGCGCCTCTGGTGGCCATCCTGAAGTTAGCAGACAATCTTGGGCGAAGGGATGGGTAGGGTGGGAATTCGTGGCGACACGAGCCAATCGCCCAGAAATAGATTTTTCCTTACGTCAAAATCCCTTTTCTGGGCTCAGCTCGTGTCGCTGCGCGAAATCGTACCAGAGAAATAGCACAAGATTGTAAATAAAAGTAATAAATTAAATCAGAATAGGTCTCAAATAAAAAAATAAAGTAAATAAATACAAAAAAGAATATAATTGCTAAAAGATACAAATACACAGTGATACAAACTAAAAATATGCTAAATTACCCTTAATTTCTAAACATGTTTCTTAACATAAGGTAATTTACATATGTACAGAGGTAAATTGGCTTACATGTAACAAAATGGTATCTGTGTAAAGGCATGTATCAAAAATTATAATGCAACAATTACAACAATTAAATGAACAAATAAATCAACAGTGATAATATAAAAGGAATGTATATGACTTAATATACAAAACCCGTAACCATTATAATTGAGATGTATCCCCTAGCATAAAAATAAGGGGGTAACATCCATGAGATCAATATGCATAATCATCTGTGAGTGTCCCCCTAGCAAAAAATAAGGGGCACCCACTACATCACATATAAAAGCAGCTAAGGCACAAGGTGAATGTAAATGAACACGGTAGGAATAGACGAACTGTTGGGTGAAGCAGGTAGAAAGGAGGACTGAATCTTCTACTACAAATTAACTAGAGTCAGGGGAAACTATGTTCCCGCTGCTACTGCTGAAAATTTCAGAGCTTCCAAGGACTTAAGGTAATGACGTTTGAACACTGTCGGCGATTTCCATCCGGTATACTTTTTCAACTCATCGAAGTTCATGTGTTGGAAATAATTAATTTGAGGTGGCATACTGATCTGACATCATGTGCTTTTGGGAAAGAGTCAGGATTGGCTGTTTAATAAAGTACAGGATTTGTTGCCTGATGCCTTTATGGATAAAGTTCCACCTTTTTCCCTCTTAAAGAGGGGCCCCGATGAGGATGAGGAGGTCCTGGATAGAAAGGCTCGTAAGGTGAAACTGTACAAAGCGTGATACATCTTGTGGAAGAGGTAGTACTTTCCAAGGTTCCCACCTCATCAAAGGATCTTCATTCTTTGCCAAAAGCTACGTTCCGGAGAAAGTAGGACTTCCCCTGTGGGAAGGAATTGAATATGATCCGGATCTCTGGATAAAGCCGACAGTTCTGAAATTCTTGCTCCTGAAGCCAGGCTTAATAAAAATAGGGTTTTCCTTAGGAGCATCATAAACGAGCATGTGTCATTATCGGTTTCGGAAGCCAGTTTTAGAACATCGTTTAAGAACCATGAAACTGACGTAGGCCTCACAGAAGGCCTAAGTCTAGCACATGCCTTAGGAATAGACGAGAAGTAGGTATCCGTCAAGTCTATGTTAAATCCAATTGAAATATCTTTTTCAAGGCTGACTTGTTTGTCGTAATCGTGCTAGCTGCTAAACCTTTTTCAAATAAGGATCTGAAGAAGGATATAGCTGAATTAACTGTCATGATTCTGATATCTGACTCTCTCAGGAAGGTTGCTAACTTTTGACAGCAGCATCATACTGCCTCAAAGTTGAATCCCTTTTATCGGATTCCAAGAAGAGAATATTCTGAGGTCAATATTCGCATCTCTTTTTGCCGCAAACTTCATGAAATCCATAAAGTTAGGGTTTTGAGAATCCTTGAGGAAGCGAACACAGTCTTCGTTTGTACTGACTGGGAGAGCTTGGGACTGGGGATCCGAAGAGGACGAAGGCCCAGTTCCAGAATTAGGGGATACCAATTGCTCTTCGGCCAGTCTGGGGCTACTAGAGCCACTTGACCCTTGAATGTCCTGAGTTTGTTCAATACTTTCATAAGGAGATTCATTGGAGGGAAGACGTAAATCTTCTCCCAGTTGTTCCAGTCCAGAGCCAGGGCGTCCGTGGCGTAAGCCAGAGGGTCCAGGTTGGGGGCTACATAACACGGTAGTTTGTGGTTCGCTTGGGATGCGAAGAGATCCACCTGTAGCCCTGGGACTCTTTGAAGGATCCATTGGAACGAACTGTTGTCTAGTGACCATTCCGACTCTTAGGGGTAACTGATCGGGATAGGGCGTCTGCTATGACGTTTCTCACTCCAGCTATGTGAGTGGAGGAAAGATGCCAACTGAACTTGTCTGCCAGGGAGAAGATGGCTACCATGACGTGATTTAGATGACATTGACTTGGAGCCTCCTCTGTTTATACAATGTAATACACTGCGCTGTCCAGGACTAGCTTTATGTGGGAGTACTTTGGTGGGTGTAACCTTTTTAGAGTCAAGAACACTGCCATTGCCTCCAGTACGTTTATATGGAACTGACGGAACTGGTGGAGTGACCAAAATCCCTTGAACCTTTTTGACTGGGAATACCCTCCCCAGCCGCTTAAGGACGCGTCTGTGTGGATGGTGATCCCTGGTGGAGGGAACTGAAGGGGGTACTGACACTGATAGATTCTTGACTTTTGCCCACGGCCGAAGCCGATTCTTTAGAATCAGAGGCACTGAGGATAGCTTGTCCCTGGACCTGACATTTGCTCGCGAGCGCCAGATCCTGGTTAGGTCTTTCAGTTTGGCTTTCATTAAGACGTTCGTTACTGATGCAAACTGGAGAGAGCCGAGGATCCTTTCCTGAGCTCTCCTTGATGCTAGTTTGTGACTTAGAAATTGCTTGACTGACTTCGCTATTTCTTTCCTTTTGGTAGATGGAATCGACAGAGTGTGGGAGGATAGATTCCATTGAATGCCTAGCCACTGAAAGTTTGACTCTGGAGTGAGTCTTGACTTGGACTTGTTTATCTTGAATCCTAGATATTCTAGGAACGGATCACTTTCAGTGTAGCCTTGTTGCATTCCTCGACTGATGGGGCCCAGATCAACCAATCGTCGAGATACGCCACTACCATAATCCCTTGCGATCTGAGTTGTTGCACTACCACTTCCGCTAGCTTCGTGAACACCCTGGGTGCCACGTTGAGTCCGAATGGAACTACCTTGAAGGAGAATGTCTGGTCTCCTATCTTGAAACCCCAGATAACGGACGGAAGTGTCTTGCAATAGGGATATGATAGTAGGCGTCTGTAAGATCGATAGAGGTGGTGACGGCCCCACGGGGAAGTAAGGTCCGCACCTGTGAGATCGTGAGCATCTTGAACTTGTCGCAGCGGATGGCTAAGTTTAAGCGGGACAAGTCTAAGATTACCCTTCTTTTTTGTGAGCCTTTCTTTGGCACGCTGAACAAGCGACCTTGAAATTTTAATCTCTTGACTCTCGCTATAGCTCCTTTCTGAAGGAGGTCCTCCGCGTACTCTGTCAATTCTTTGGAAGGAAGTTGACGGAAAGGTCTGGCTGGATGGTGGGTTCGTCAACCAGCTCCAACCCAGCCCTTTTGACACTATGCTCTGAGCCCACTGGCTGAAGTTCCACCGGTGGCGAAAGTGAAACAGCCTCCCTCCTACCTGAAGTTCTTCATTCGGTTCTGGTAACCGCCTCGGCCTCCTCTGAAGTGCTTTCCCCTATTAAAGGGGCCCTCCCGATCCTCTCCCACGAAAGGACCGCTTACCTCTGCCTCCCTTACCCGAGCGGTCATACTTCTGAGAAGCTTGACTCTCGAAGGCTTGATTGTAAGCTGGAGAGATGGCGTATGAGGTAGAGGGTGAGGCTGAGGGATATCACATAAATTGGCTGTGATTGACCCTTAGAAGTGGAAGGTTGGGCTGTCTGCACTAACGGCACTGCTGGAACTTGTTGAGGAAAGCGTGGTTGCTTCTTCTGGTAAGGTTGGAAACGCCTGGGTTTCCTCTCCTACCCTTCCTTTAGGTGTCAAGTCTTGTCTCCTCCTAGCCGTAAGGCCCCAACGGTCCTTAAGGCTCTGGTTCAACCTCGTAGCCTCTGCCTGGACTTCCTTAACCATAGCCTCTGGGAAGAGATCTGCACCCCAGATGTTAGAGGAGAGTAACCTATTCGCTCATGTCGAATGGTTGCCTCTAGCAGGACATGCTTCCTACAATTCGTTCTAGCAGTGGCAAACTCGAACATATCTGACTGCACCGTTTGAGTCAGGGCTTTGGTCATAAGCTTAAAAATTGGTTCTGATCCATAGGCCATGGTTGCTACCTCAGACATAAGCCATAGAGTTGATTGATCTGGCTAGTCGTGATTTTGCGTCAATTCAGCTTGAATAAGACTATCTGGGAGCCTGGGTAGCTTTTCACCAAACTGCTCCATAGCACAGTCCGGTTGAGTTTGCCAGCTGAGAATGTATTCGGCAAGTCTTCCCACAATTCTCCAATTGAAGGGAGTAACGGAGATGTGGGATCTGCTTCTTTCAACTGAGGCATGGGTTCCCCCTTCTGGGCCGCTGAGATGGTCGACCTAGCTATCTTGGTTAGGAACGGGAGCGGGGTACTCTCATCCATTGTGAAAATGGTAAAGGGACTTTTGAATGGTTGTATCTGGTTGTTTGAACAATCCATGTCCTCTAAACATCTGAGCCATTCTCTCTGAGCCTGGTCTCGTGAATAGAGGACTGTCTCCTTTGGTACCCTATCGTCCCGAACCATAGCCGAAGGCGTGAGCCTTGCGTAGCCTATGAAAGGAGGCTGTAGGCCTTCCGGGTAGAACTCGAAGTCTTCTATTCTTCGAGTTCCAAACTCCGGATGGAGATGAGACCGTCCTGGAAGGGGGCGTATGACGCTACTCTCCATGGGTTGTTCATAGAGAAAGCAGGAAGTGAGTCATACGGAGGAAGCTGAGTTCCACTTGTGTTGGAAAGTGAGGGAGAGGCTAGAGGGGCTTCTCTTAGCCCGGCTATAATAGTATCTTGGGAAGTGATCCTATCCGACAGGCGAGAGATCATCTGTTCCATACTACTCTTTAGGGACCCAACTAGGTCGCCCACCTGTTGCAACAGGCCAGCATTGGAGTCCAAAGCCGGAGCTGCTGCGGAGGTGGAGGGGAGGCTCTGAATTGGAACCAATGGTAGCGGAACTGGTGATTCTGCCGGAGTGCGAGATCTTCTCCTTGGATTTACTTTTTGAGGACTTAGAGCCGGAGCGTAGAAGCTTTAGACCTGTCCTGGGCCGTGGGATTGCGAGCCGGAGACTTACGTGAGGAAGAAGACGAGGACGTCTTCTTAGACGACGATGACGTCTTAGTCAAGGTCATCACTTTAGCCTTGACCTTAGGTCTAACCGAAGCCTCAGGAGGAGTATATAATTCATCACCCGTAAAGCCTTGGAAGGATGGAGAGGTTGCAGGGGTAGAAGAAACAGTCACACCCAAGGGCGACCCTTGAGTGCCTACATTACTTACCTCGACCAACAGGTCGTCTATACCTACCATCGGTTCAACATTAATATCCAGGGTTGCGACATCCGTGGAGATATCCTGGTCTTGTTCAGTTAAGGAGGCCGCCAGCTGTTGTTGGATAAAGGCGATAGTCGGGTCCGCCTCTTATGGGTCGACGTAACCTGTCACCTTGCCTCCGGGGAAGATTAATAGTGCTAACCGCTTCTCGAGGATGTAGGGCTGACCCTTGGCGGCGTTCTTGCCAAAACCTCCGACCCAGGCCCGCAGGGTAGCCAGTGCGGTATCCCTTACTGCCGAAGCCTGTAAAAGAGGGCGTATTTTAGATTTAAGAATCACTTAAAACTAAAACTTAGAGTATAACTTAAACTAGATGCCTTAAGTTAAAGTAAATGATGAAAACTTAAGCACTAAAAAGGAAGCGGAGCAGCTACTGGAGATGGAATACTTACCCCTTCCAAAAGCTGGCTCACCAGATCGTAACATATGGTACACGTCTCATGGTACCAGACCTGGATGTCCCCGTGCGGAGTCGCGCATGGAGCATGGGACCGGCAACTTCGTGTCCACAGGGTCCTGAAGTGTAGCGGAACATCCCGGATGCTCACAGTTGGTGGCCTGTAAGTGGGAAGACACATGAGTATCTTAAAAGGCATCACTTACAGACTAAAGGACAAAAGAACTCCGTTACATGCCGGAGCTCGGAAAAAATTTGGGCATAACCCCTCCCTGCTTCGCCTGAATAGGCTATAATCCCGGAGAGATCCGGTAAGATATGAAAGGGAGGGGGGATGGTTTAAGGTACTTAAGATAAACTTATAGATAACTTAAACCTAAACACAAGCGAACCGGACTAGGTCCAGTGTGAAGCGGAGTGTAGTAACTCAGCAATACGGTAAGGTTAGTAGTGACCTACTGTATGTTCCGGTCCACTCTACCGGGTGGACTAGCCCCTTCCGCTGGATACCAGGACTCCGATCAGGGAGGAGCTTTAGTAAGGAGGGAAAGGGCGAGAGAGGAACATACATGCTCGAGCTAGCCCGGAGCGACAAGGTAGTAACAGAGGGGGGGAAGGCCAGGGCCCCCCACAACGTACCACCCGGCCGGACCGAGAAGCCGGAGAGGTCGAGACCAGTCTGGGTCTGTCCCGACTCCCTAGCCCCTCCGCCTGAGGAGAGAGAGGGAGGCAGGCTCGGGTATGTGGAGCGAGCATGGGCAGACCGACCCACCCCCGCCCGACTCTATGGAAGAGCGGGAGGGGGGGAAGGGTGACTGGGCAGGCGTCTGGCTGTCCCGTGATCACGAAGTGACCACGAGGCGGTAAACTGAGATACGATCACCAAACCTAGGCCAACCAACTGATCAGAGAGAAGCTATCGGGAAGCAACTTGAACTGAAAAGCGGTAGCATACAGGCCCACGGGGCTAAAACCAACTGATCAGAGAGATACTATAGGGAAGCAACCGAACTGATCAGCGGTAGTATAGGCTCTATGAGCCAGGACCTAGGCTAAGCCAGACGCCTAACTAACCTAACGATGATAAAATACATATAATAAATAAAACAAAATGAAAGAGAGAAAGTAATATAGCAGGAGAAAAAATCCAGGAGTGTACGACTAACCCGAAGGCAAGTCTACCACTCAAAGCTAGTCAGAGGCCGATACTAAGAACCTGGACTAGGGTCTGGATAGAAAAAGCCTACATAAGGTGAAATACATGCATGCATGACAACCTGAGTAGACCTTAATCTAAACAAAGCGGATAATCAAATAGAGCGTACATAATAAGGGATGTCTAGGTATGGGAGACCAAGAACGAACCCATCACGCTGCAGAACCATGCTGCCATGCTTCCGACCCCGAGAACGTATTTATACCTAAAAAACGGCAAATACTGTCTCAGGGACGGAAAAAACCAACTAATCGTAAATACTGAGTACTTAACTTAGCTGCTGCGATAGCTGCACGCTCCATTATAGTAAAAATCCACGAAAGGGCACAAAAAACACAGAGAGAAAATTAGCACGTGTGGCTCCTGGCGCTAACTTTTAAAGGATGGCCACCAGAGGCGCAGCAGTCGGCAGCATGGGATGGAGTAGTAGTAGTACGAGCTGCTCACTCTGTGGGTCGGCTCCCCTCTTGGAGGGATTTTGTAGTGGGAGATTTCTATTGGCATTTGGCTCGTGGTAGTGGTCTCACTCGCCTAGTGTTCATACCGACACCCTCCTGGAGGGTGAGCGAGTCAGTTATACTGACCTTTTTCTTTATTTTATTTATTCTCTGGTATGTGTTAGTACATTTACCCTAGAAATAATAGATTAAAGGATATTTCGCGCAGCGACACGAGCTGAGCCCAGAAAAATATATGTACATAACAATAAAAATATGATAATGTTTTGCAGTTCAACTTGTGAATTTTAACAATAAGTATGACTATAAAATATATTTCACCATATCGATCTTGAAGTTGAAGAGTCGTAAAATTTTGAGGACCATCGGGAAAAGAATTTGCACTTAGTGATGATGCATCGCTACATCACAATATGGTATTTTCATACCACTATAGTGATGACGCATTGCTATGACACACTAGTATTTTTCATACCACTATACATTAAAGTTCAAATGATCATATTATATTATTGTTTTCACGAAGAAAGGATTATATAAAGAAAGTTATTGAATAATTTTTGCCGTCAGCAGTCAGAAAATCACGATCATGGTAACGTTCAAACTACTGCTTATGTCTGTAAATAGAACAGAAGCAGGGGCAGTCATTGGATAACAGATCTCCATGGCTACCAACCAGCCAATCAGAAGTTGGTTATGCTACTCTGTGAATTTCTTAGAATGAACGTTTACAAACGCGAAGCTGACGATGATGTGTGTGTTTCGCATACAGTACGTAGTTTTAGTTTTTAATAGTGTAAGTATTTTACTGATTACATGACGAATAGAATGATTCCTTCTCATTACTTTGAATGCAAAATTGTTTGAAGATTCTTCGGCAAAAAGAAAAAAAAAATTCTTTAGTAGATGATACCTATTTACTAACGCTGTTGACATACCTACAAAACAAAATTCAGCTCTGTAATCTCTGGAAAAATGTTAATCTTTCTGTCTGCTGGTCACAGCCTTTATAGCCCCTGCGACTAACAACAACAAAATTTGTTTGTTTGTTTGTTTTATCTTCTAAAGATGTAGGTATTACCTGTTGGTACAGCACATTTTTTAACAGTATGCCCATACACGCACACACACACACATACATTCAGTTGCACGTGTGCTAATACCTATTATTTCAGAGACTCATATTAACACTTAACAGTATAGTAGAGAGAGAGAGAGAGAGAGAGAGAGAGAGAGAGAGAGAGAGAGAGAGAGAGAGAGAGAGAGAGAGATTCATCTCTCTAATCTCTCAAGGAATATTAAGATTTGTTCCCTGCTTTATGTAAATTTAGTCTATGCGACTGACAACAACAAAATTCATACTTGTTTTTTTTTTGTCTTCCAGATATGAATTACCCTTACTGCACATTTTTTAACAAGCATGAACACATTGCCTGCATGTGTACTAATGTCCACTGGTTAATTATACTCAGATAACTTTCTCTCTCTCTCTCTCTCTCTCTCTCTCTCTCTCTCTCTCTATCTCTCTCCTACTCTCTCTCTCTTCTCTCCTCTCTCTCTCTCTCTCTCTCGTCTCTCTCTCATCTCTCTCTCTCTCTCTCTCTCTCTCTCTCTCTCTCAGGAAAGATACTGTCAATTCAAATTATCAGTATTTTTTCTTGATAGACAGACGGACAGACAGATTAAATATTTAGGACTTCAAGGCTTGGCATATGTCAATTATTTTATTATCTTGGGATTTTTGGTTAATCTTGGGATTTTCCATGGTCAACTCTTGGGATTAGTAAGAAAAATGTGATTATTTGAGTAGCATTAGCAGCAGCTGCAGAGCACACCGAAATGAATCGGGTAAGCCTAGCACGCCAAACAATAGTATCTACAAAATGAGCTGAGCTCTGTGGCTGGGCTGTTTTGGTCCTCCCATGTGTTTGATCGCATATCTGCCAAATTTATAACAACAACAGAGGTAAAACCATTTCTCCCATTACAGATATCAAATATTATCTTTTCCGTTACGCAGAATTCTAAATAAATTACGTAGGTTCACGATTGATAGTTTTTTTAATGCAATAACAAGAAACAGTCAGATTTTCTATCCACATGGCATCTCATTTTGGTGCTGTTGCGAATATTTCAACCAGTTCCACGTGCGTTTAAGTCCATACTGACTGTACAGTCTGGAGGCAGATCTCCCTTCTACACATATCTTGATTTCTCAATATCGTAGGTATAGAATAAATTGGTGAGCAAGGAAATATGAAATAAAGCATAACAGAGTAAGTTTGACGAGTGAGAAAATAAACAATTGTATACAGACAGATTCTCTCTCTCTCTCTCTCTCTCTCTCTCTCTCTCTGACAAATTAATAGACAGGAAAAATGACTGAATATTGCTTGAATGCGATATGGCAAAGTTTTGGCCTGACTGAAGTGTGGAGTGACTTTGACACCGACTTACAAGTTATTCCTGGTCATCTCTCAGCCATGGATAGACATCAACTTCACAGCCGAGAAAGGGCAATCGTACACAAAATAAATAGGTATGGAAAATGCGAAATGCGGGCCTATGTTGTCCAATAAAAAAAAGCTCTCGCTCGGACAGCTGTGAGAGAGAGAGAGAGAGAGAGAGAGAGAGAGAGAGAGAGAGAGAGAGAGAGAGAGAGAGAGAGAGAGCAGGGCCGAATAGGAAGGAGATTAAAGTACCTGGGAATGAAAATCCCTTATAATCTTATAATTATAGCCTCAGGGTTTGTCTCAAGGACATTCAAAGGTCTGTCACACAAGGGCAGTTGTTTTTGTAAAATTAGCATAAGGGCAGATCTTTGAAAGCCACGCCAGAGAGCTTGCCACGGTGACAAGACTATACTTTCCCATATGAAGATGAAATGATCAAAGATCTGGAAGATAACGAATATGATGATTGCCTTGATGGCGAAAAATTCAGAGCAGTATTTGATGATACGGACACGGAGAGAGACTTTGGAGGATTTTAGTTTATCAATTTTATGCATTTTTTATTACTTTAATAAATTTTCAATAAATGTTCACTTACCTGTGTATCTAAAATAAAAATAATAGTTCAAGTAACAAATGCTTCTTTTACCGAGTAAAATGAAAAGTAAAAAATCCTTCGGTATTGTGCCTTAATCAACTGATTTGGAAATTATAGATGGTTAGCCTAGAACAGTTAAACATGTTGTATAAACCAAAATAATGCAAATGGCGCACGATCGCTCTTTTGTATTTTAAAATACAATAGTAATATGAGAATGCATACAATATTATTGGATATATAGTGAAGTACAAGTAAAGCATAACGTTTTAAAGGATCTACAGTTTTCCTCTGATAGTAACTATCGCAATCGGCCGATTTTGGAAAGCATAGACGGTACGTTAATTTTCTACCGCCTGTACGATGCGACCCCTTTAAAATTAGCTTCAAAATTAGCTTTCAAAAGTCGCATAATATGCGAGTATATACGGTATATATATATATATGTGGTCCCCCGTATTCGTGGGGGATGCGTACCAGACCCCCTGTGAATAGTTAAAACCCCTATAAAAATGCTAAGAACACTATTTTGTTATTTAAACAAGAAAAACTCATTAAAAATGTTTATACTTTGTTTTTTTAATAGTTTTATCACAAAAAGTGCATTTTATGATGAAACTGATAAAAAAACCCAGGAATTTGTGGATATTTCTCATAGAAAAATACTGCAAATGTGTGAATTTTCCGCGAATAATGCGGGGAAACGCTCCAGAGAGAAATCCGCGAATGTGTGAGTCCGCGAATCCGGAGAACGCGAATACAGGAGGTCCACTGTATATACATATATATACGAGGGCCTCAGAACCACCGAGTTGTAAATGCCACCCCCACCAATATTGAGTTAGGCATACCAGTAGATTTGGTAACGTTTCCTCTGTCTATTTTTTGCATTTCTATGCTATTCAGGAGTTTCAAAAAGGTTGAAATCCCTACTTGAGCAGTAGGAATTATCGATTTTGTCTACATGAATGAACGTGGTGTCGCGCGGAGGTTACAGCCTCATAAGAAGTCAGTTAGAACCACAAGGAAGCATGTTCGCAGCTCAAATGAGCCAATGAGAGTGCGCGTCACTATGCGGGTAGTCAGTTCTAAGCCAATCAGCATTTTTCCCCATAAGGAGCCCGTAAGTGTCGGCCAATCACCGCACAGTTTACAATCTCCGCTATTGTTTACATTCCCCAGCTCCCCTTATTTTCAAGTTCTTTAGCGGATATACAGTATTTTCATGGTGAACAGATTAAAATATTTGCTTTTCTTAGAGAAGTAGTAGTGAGTGCAGTAGTATTATTTTTCTATAAATTTTTTGTGGTTGATTATTATAATATTGGTGATGATTTAGTTTAATGGCTAAAAATTATGATGATGATATGTTATCATGGTCAACATCATTATTACTAATATTACTGTATTATCATTATTATTTGCTATTATCATTAATAATATTATTATCAATACTCCCAATATCATTATTATTATTATTATTATTATTATTATTATTATTATTATTATTATTATTATTACTATTATTATTATTATTAGATTTATTGCTGTTATAACACAAAATATAACATTTATTATCCTTTTACACATTTAATTATGGTTTAAGTGCTGGTTATGAATAAAATATACAAAAATGTGAGGGGTTAGGCGTACATTTTGAATGCTAGCACATAAGCGCACCCCACAATTTTTTTTTAATTTTCACCAAAAATTTATAAAGGGTAGGGCTTTCATATGAAACTTAGTTTAAATCAATATCTTTCTTAGAAGCAGAGTAATGAATGCTAGACTTTGAGGGCAATTTACTCATTTTTTAAAAAGTGGCGTTTACCACCTTGTGGTTCTGAGGCCCTCATATATATATATCATATATATATATATAGACCCTATATATATATATATATAGATATATATATATATAAAGATACTATTATATATATTGATATATCTATATATTATATATATATAAATATATATTATATATATATAATATATAAATTATATATCTATATATATATAAGATATACATATATATATATATTTATTTATATAGATAATATATGATATTATAGATATATAGATCATATAGAGAATATAATATAATATATTTATATATATATATATATATATATATAATATAATAGATTAGATATTTATATAAAAATGATTATATATGATATATATTATATATATATAAACATACATAATATATATAATATATAATATATATATATACATATATATATAATATATAGAATATATATATATATATATATATATATATATATATATATATATACTATATATATATATGGGAGGGCCTCAGAACCACAAGGTGGTAAATGCCACTTTTTAAAAAGTAAGTAAATTTCCCTCAAAGTCTAGCATTCATTACTCTGCTTCTAAGAAAGATATTGATTTAAATACTAAGTTTCATATGAAAGCCCTACCCTTTATAAATTTTTGGTGAAAATTAAAAAAAAAATTGTGGGGTGCACGTATGTGCTAGCATTCAAAATGTACGCCTAACCCCTCACATTTTTGTATATTTTATTCATAACCAGCACTTAAACCATAATTAAATATGTAAAAGGATAATAAAGTGTTATATTCGTGTTATAACAGCAATAAATCTAATAATAATAATAATAGTAATAATAATAATAATAATAATAATATTAGGAGTATTGATAATAATGTTATTAATGATAATAGCAAATAATAATGATAATACAGTAATATTAGTAATAATGATGTTGACCATGACAACATATCATCATCATAATTCTCTGGATTCGCAGATTTTTCTCTGGACCATATCTACCCATTATTTGCGGTGAATTCACCAATTCGCGGGATTTTCCCATGATAAATAATCACTAACTATTATATTTTGATGTTATTTTCATGCCTAAATACATTTTTATGATACAAAAATGATTTACTAATCTTAAAATATTAATCTTGATCAATACTGTATTAGTAAGTTTAATAAGATTAAATGACATCACATAATAACTAATAATTCTCTCTCTCTCTTACATAGATGTATGCTTTTTTATGATATGTGATTTACTAATTTTCAAATATTAATATTAATGTAAAGAGCAATCACTTCAATAAAGAAAATACTACAATGATTTAGTAAGATTTTAATTTATAAATTTTAAAAATTATGTAAGAATGAAGGAAATCCCAGTCTTCACGCAACTCTCTTTCGAACTCCAGGTCTCTCTCTCTCTCTCTCTTTCACTGAGATATGAGATTTTTATGGTACATGTATGTATGATAATTTAATTTGCAATATTTTCAATATTGATCAATTTATAATAATAATAATTAATTATAATAATAATAAATAATAAATTTAATAATAAGAATAATATAATAATAATAGTTTAATAAGGTTAAGGTTATTCAGGAGAGGGATCTTTCCAGGGAGGGGAACTCACTGTCCCCACTACTCTTCGTAGTAGCCATGATTCCCATGACAAAAGTACTACAGAAGATGGATGCCGGGTACCAACTCAAGAAAAGAGGCAACAGAATCAACCATCTGATGTTCATGGACGACATCAAGCTGTATGGTAAGAGCATCAAGGAAATAGATACCCTAATCCAGACTGTAAGGATTGTATCTGGGGACATCAGGATGGAGTTTGGAATAGAAAAATGCGCCTTAGTCAACATGCAAAAAGGCAAAGTAACGAGAACTGAAGGGATAAAGCTACCAGATGGGAGCAACATCAAACACATAGATGAGACAGGATACAAATACCTGGGAATAATGGAAGGAGGGGATATAAAACACCAAGAGATGAAGGACACCATCAGGAAAGAATATATGCAGAGACTCAAGGCGATATTCAAGTCAAAACTCAACGCCGGAAATATGATAAAAGCCATAAACATATGGGCAGTGCCAGTAATCAGATACAGCGCAGGAATAGTGGAATGGACGAAGGCAGAACTCCGCAGCATAGATCAGAAAACCAGGAAAACATATGACAATACACAAAGCACTACACCCAAGAGCAAATACGGACAGACTGCTACATAACACGAAAGAAAGGAAGGAGAGGACTACTAAGTATAGAGGACTGCGTCAACACCGAGAACAGAGCACTGGGGCAATATCTGAAAACCAGTGAAGACGAGTGGCTAAAGAGTGCATGGGAAGAAGGGCTAATAAAAGTAGACGAAGACCCACAAATATACAGAGACAGGAGAATGAAAGACAGAACAGAGGACTGGCACAACAAACCAATGCACGGACAATACATGAGACAGACTAAAGAAACTAAGCCAGAGATGACACATGGCAATGGCTACAGAGGGGAGAGCTAAAGAAGGAAACTGAAGGAATGATAACAGCGGCACAAGATCAGGCCCTAAGAACCAGATATGTTCAAAGAACGATAGATGGAAATAACATCTCTCCCATATGTAGGAAGTGCAATACGAAAAATGAAACCATAAACCACATAGCAAGCGAATGCCCGGCACTTGCACAGAACCAGTACAAAAAGAGGCATGATTCAGTGGCAAAAGCCCTCCACTGGAGCCTGTGCAAGAAACATCAGCTACCTTGCAGTAATAAGTGGTACGAGCACCAACCTGAGGGAGTGATAGAAAACGATCACGCAAAGATCCTCTGGGACTCTGGTATCAGGACGGATAGGGTGATACGTGCAAACAGACCAGACGTGACGTTGATTGACAAAGTCAAGAAGAAAGTATCACTCATTGATGTCGCAATACCATGGGACACCAGAGTTGAAGAGAAAGAGAGGGAAAAAATGGATAAGTATCAAGATTTGAAAATAGAAATAAGAAGGATATGGGATATGCCAGTGGAAATCGTACCCATAATCATAGGAGCACTAGGCACGATCCCAAGATCCTTGAAAAGGAATCTAGAAAAACTAGAGGCTGAAGTAGCTCCGGGCCTCATGCAGAAGAGTGTGATCCTAGAAACGGCACACATAGTAAGAAAAGTGATGGACTCCTAAGGAGGCAGGATGCAACCCGGAACCCCACACTATAAATACCACCCAGTCGAATTGGAGGACTGTGATAGAGCACAAAAAAAAAAAAAAAAAAAAAATAATAATAATAATAATAATAATAACTGTAATTACAAAAATCATATGTGAAAGTATTTTACAAATACTATGATAATCTCTCTCTCTCTCTCTCTCTCTCTCTCTCTCTCTCTCACAGAGATGTATGTTTTTTTGGATAATGATTTACTAATTTTTCTAAATTTTCAAATTCAATATTTAATGTAACAGCCAATAATAATAAATGCATTAAAGAAAATACTAAAGTGAATTAGCAAGATTTTAGTTTATAAAAAGGGATTCCCGTTGGTATCAGCTCTCTCTTGTGGGGATTCTGATTGGAAGTTCTAATTGGTGAATGTCTCGTGGTAGTGTTCCCACTCGCCCCTATTACCATACCGACACTTCTTTTTAAGAGTGAGCGAGTCAGTTTTACTGACATTTTCTTAATTTTGTTTTTCTCTGGTAATTTTAGATTAATTTTACCTAGAAAGAATGATATTAAGGATCCTTTCATAGGCCGACACGAGCCCAGAAAAGAATTATGTAAGAATGAAAGAAAATGCATTTTACCCCGCATCTTTGTCTTTGAACTCCAGGTAGCCAAGCTGAGTTGGCTGGGGTCCAACAACTGTCAAATCAGGAGTTTGAGTGTTTGTTGCCATCTTTGGATCATGTAAATTCTCTCTCTCTCTCTCTCTCTCTCTCTCTCTCTCTCTCTCTCTCTCTTTTACTGAGATGAGAGAATTTCTATGGTACATGTGTATGTTTATTAATATTTTTGCATAATAATGATAGTAATATAACTAATTTCAAAAGTCATATGTGATAGTATTTTAAAGAAGTACAATAATCTATCCATTTCACTCTTTCAAATAAGGATAACTCTCTCTCTCTCTTTTGCCACATGAGATAGTATGTCCTAGTGGTAACTCTCGTCCTCTGTTTGGGCTGGAAGTGTATGTATAAGTATATCTTTAAGGACATTACTACATTTTATGGTAAAATAATAATATACAGTACTAGTTTACAAATAACATTAAGTTTAAAAAGTAACAATAACATCTCTCTCTCTCTCTCTCTCTCTCTCTCTCTCTCTCTCTCTCTCTCTTACAAATGTTTATTTGTTTTGTAGTGTAAATAAATGATTTACCTTATAACTAATTTTCAAATATTAATAAGATTAATCAAAAATAGCAATTCCCATTCTTTTTATCCACTTGGAGGAAGGTGAGCGGGGAGTAAATGACAGTTTGATATACGAATTGGGGGAGGGGAGACAGGAGTTGGAGTCTAGGAGTTATTCTCTCTCTCTCTCTCTCTCTCTCTCTCTCTCTCTCTCTCTCTCTCTCTCTTCTCTCTCTCTCTCTCTCTCATTATTATTCTCTCTGTCTCAGAAATAATTCATAATTTTATGGTCAGATACATGATATTGCCATTCATTGGTCTCTCTCTCAGTTATTTGCTGTAGGTATATAATTTTAATGGTAAAATGTTTAAGATGACTTTGAAATGATATTGATAATATAACCTCAAAGATTAATGCAGTAATAGGTTAGTAATTTTAGGTATATTTGAAGTAGGATGTTATTAAAGGTATACATTTGGTATCTGAACTTTCAAGATAGGGAGTTATAAGCATTTTTAGTGGTGGTTTTAACTATTCATGGGGTGGTACACATACCCCGCAAATACGGGGGGGAACACTGTATGTATGTATGTATGTGATATATATATATATATATATATATATATATATATATATATATATATATATATATATATATATATATAGTATGTATGTATGTGATATGTATATATATATATATATATATATATATATATATAATATATATATATATATATATATATATATATATATACAGTAGTACCTCGAGACACGAAAGGCTCAACTTACGAAAAATCCAAGTTACGAAAGCCAATGCGAAAAATTTTACTGCACTACATACGAAAAGTTTTCAAGAAACGAAAGGTTTCTGAAAGTCTGAGATTCGCCCGATAACAATTTTGAAACTCGCGCCGCACGCCGCCATCTTAGTGCTAGTAGACTCGCCACCATCCTCCTGCTCTCTCCATTTGTTGCCTGATGCTAGCCAAGCCAATGAGACTCCTTCTCTCCTTCTCTCTGATTGGACAGCATCCCTCCCATCATGCATCTTCTATACGTACGCGCTGGCGTCCCTTAGCTCGGCCACTCCGCACCCGAAACTTTACCGTACGCAATCGGCATTCGTTCGCTCCAACGATTTCGTTTAGTAACGTAAATTCGTTAGTGATTTCGTTGCAGTACATATTATCGTGTTGTGCGAAGACTGTATTATTACGTGTTTGTGTAACTTTACGTAAATTAACGTACTCATGGGTCCCAAGAAAGTTGAAAGTCACGGAAAGAAGCGCATGCTGTCTCTGGAGACAAAGATGGAGATCATAAAGAAGTACGAAGCTGGTATGCGATTGAGTGTGATCGCAAAGGAATACGGCCGTAATCCGTCGACAATAGGCACCATCCTTAAACAGAAGGATGCCATCAAAGCAACTACACCATCGAAGGGCATCACTATTTTGTCCAGCAAGAGGAGCCATGTGCACGACGAGATGGAACTGCTGCTCCTCATCTGGATAAAAGACAAAGAAATCGCTGGCGATACAGTAACGGAGACAGCAATCGCTCACAAGGCCAGTGCTATTTTCGGCGGTTTGATTGCGCAGGCAGAAGACGAGGGAGGGGAAGGGACTTCAACGCCAACCCCAGAGTTCAAGGCTTTGCATGGCTGGTTCGAGAAATTTCGTAAACGGACTGGCATCCATTCGGTGGTGCGTCATGGGGAGGCTGCCAGCTCGGACACGAAAGCGGCCGAAGCATTTAAGAAGACTTTCGACGAGATGATGACCAAGGAAGGCTACAGTTCTCAGCAAGTCTTCAATTGTGATGAGACTGGCCTTTTTTGGAAAAAAATGCCTCGTCGGACGTACATCACGGAGGAAGAGAAGAAGCTACCCGGGCATAAGCCTATGAAAGACAGGCCAGGCTTACGCTCGCACTTTGTTCAAACGCCAGTGGGGATTGCAAGGTGAAGCCCCTACTGGTGTATCATTCTGAGACTCCTCGAGCCTTCAAGGCTCACAAGGTGCTGAAGGAGAAGCTTCCAGTGATGTGGAGGGCTAATGCAAAAGCCTGGGTAACGAGGCTTTTGTTCACGGAGTGGGTAAATCTGTGTTTCGGCCCAACTGTGAAAGAGTTTTTTTGGAAGAGAAGCGCCTCCCCCTGAAATGTCTGCTGGTGTTGGACAATGCCCCTCCCCACCCTCCTGGCCTCGAGGAAGATATCCTAGCGGAGTATTCCTTCGTTAAGATTCTTTTTCTTCAGCCCAACACCACCCCTCTCCTCCAGCCATGGACCAGCAAGTGATAGCGAAACTTTAAGAAGCTGTACACGAAACATCTTTTCAAGAGATGTTTCGACATCACCGATACCACAAACCTCACCTTGCGTCAATTTTGGAAGGAGCATTTCGACATCGTCATTTGCATCCGACTCATTGACCTAGCTTGGCAGGAGGTTTCGAGGCGAACCTTGAATTCCTCGTGGAGGAAACTCTGGCCTGATGCCGTATCTGCCAGAGACTTCGAGGAATTCGACGTGGGCGAAGCTGGTACTGCAGAGTCGGAAACAGTTGATGATCCCGAAACTGTTTTGGAACCAGATCTTGATGAGATCGTTGCACTCGGCAAGTCCATGGGGCTGGTCGTCGACGAGGACGACATCAACGACCTTCTCGAGGAGCACCAAGAGGAGCTTACGACGGATGACCTGAAGGAGTTGGAGGCCATGCAACTTAACGTCGTTCAAGAGGAGTTCTCTAGCAGCGGCGAGGAAGAGGAGGAGGAGCCTATGACAACGGCAGAAATTAAGGATATTCTAGGCGCTTT
>NC_061110.1:44811131-44861131 GCF_015104395.2 Macrobrachium nipponense | reverse complement strand
TAAGTACAACCGAACTGGATAACATCCGTTTGGCTTGTATTTCGATCATCGTACTACAGTGCAACATTACCGTATTTGTTATAAATGGCGTTATGTATAGAATAGAACTGAGATATCTTAATGTAATAACTTTATTCGCTATAGATCAGAGATCAATATAGATTAAAGATCAATCGGGAAATATACCGTTAAATTTAAACCTAGTTATAACTGAAGCTGAGAAAACTGTTCAAGCTGCTAATGACTATTATCGTACATCGGCAAAAAGGATAAAACTGCAGTAAACGTCTGCCATCACACACAACTGTAGATAAAATTGGGATAAAATCATTTTAATCAAAACTACTGTGCTTGAAAGAACACATTTTACTGTTGGTTTCACGCCGATATAAGATAAGTAACGTAAAGTTCGTATTATGATGATATAAAGGATTACGTATTGCGAACGGAATCACGTAATTTTTTACGCAATAAACATGCCGCCAACGTAATCTGTTAACGAATAAAATAGTAGTTCTCATTCACAACGAGACATATTCAATAAATATTTCCACCTAAAAACACGCTGTATAAGGAAAAATAACTTTGTCTCATATAAGTCAAGTATATAGATATTCGTTTATGCTAACTAGAAGCAAGAGCATTCGCTCAGAATTGCGTTATGGTGAAACAGACTCGTATTCATCAGCTGATTTCAAACCACAACATTGGCCGCTCCGCGGAATACGGGCTTAAGTTTGCCGTAGTATTTTAAAATACAATAATATGAGAATACATACAATATTCTTGGATACAGTGAAATAATGTATAACTTTTAAAAGGATTTATGGAAAAGATGCATAATTAATAAAATAAAACAATGCATTTTTCGGAACTGGCGGACAAGAACGAACATGAAAAACCATCCCCTGACAACGTGGAGCGTAGTTGCAAAGGCTGCCTTAATTTGTATCTTATTTCTGTACAAAAAGGAAAATACCTTTACGCAATATATTTTCATACACATTTTAAACATAAAAGCATAAACATTTGAAAAATCGACACGTCGATCGCTAAATTTGCGCACTTTTTTTTTTTTTTTAAACGATATTTTCGGAAGAGCGGCAGACGGCGGCATACAAGAACGAACTTGAAAAAGACATCGTAGTCGATAACTTGAAGGGGAGTTTCAAAAGCTGCCTTTTTATCATATTTCTGCACAGAAATAAAAATAACCTATTCGTAATACATTTTCATAAACATTTTAAACATAAAAGCATAAACATTTATAAAATCGACACATCGATCGCTAATTTGCACTTTTTATAAATCGATATTTTCGGAAGAGCGGCAGGCGGCGGCTTACAAGAAAGAACATGAAAAAACATCGTATTTGATAACGTGAAGGGCAGTTTCAAAAGCTGCCTTTGTATCATATTTCTGTACAGAAATAAAAATGCCTTTCACGTAATACATTTTCATACACATTTTAAACAAAAGCATGAACAATTATGAATCGACACATCCATAGCTAAATTTGCACTTATGTAACTCGATATTTTTGGCATAGAACGGCGTCGGAGGCATATATTTTACCCTAATACCTACGTAATAAACCATAAAATTTGTTAATATAATTTGCATAACCTTTATGGTCTGAACGCATTTCTACATATGTATGAACTCGTTAGACAACGGCGCTAGCGGCGCTGTTAACTGAAATTTGTGCTGTAAAGATACCTTTAAAATGCCTTATTTTTTTAATGAATATTTTTGACGACCGCCGTAAAAACGATTCGCCGTTGAGTGATTGCGCCGTTAACCGCGGGCCGCCTGTATTATATATATATTATATATATATATTATATAATATATATTATATATATATAATATTATAATTATATATATTTAAATATATTATATATTTTATATATATATATATATATAGATATATATATATATATTATATATAATATATATATTATATATATATATATATATATATATTATATATATATCTATATATATATATATATTAATATATTATATTTTATTATTATATTATATATATAATATATAAAGATATATTTTATATATATATATTATATATAAATATATATTTTTATTTATATTATATTATATTATATTATATATTCTATATATATATTATATAGATATATATGATTATATTATATTATAATATATATATTATATTATATATATATATATATTATTATATATATATATATTATATATAATATATATATATATATAATATATATATATTATATATTTTATAATTATTAATAATAATATATATATATATATATATATATAATATATATATATATAAATATATAGATATATATATATATCATATATATTTTATATATTATATAAAATTTATTAATAATATTATATATTATAATATATATATATTATATATATATTCTATAATATATATTATATATATATTATATTTTATATATATATATTATATTATCTATATATTAAGATATATATAATTATATAATATATATATATAATATATATATATATATATATATCTATATAGATATATATATATACTATATATATATATATATATATATAAATATATATATACATATATATATATCATATATATATATATATATTAATATATATATATATATATAATAAATATATGTATATAATATATAATATATATATATATATAATATTATATATAATATATAATATATATATATATTATATATATCTATGGATGTATTATATATATTATTATATATAATTAAATATAATATATAATATATATAATTATATATATAATATTCTATTAAGGATGTTTCCCACAGGTCTATGGACACCTTTTCCTTAGGTCCTGTGGTGGCTGCCCAACAGATTTGTGTAACTCATCGTTGACCCTCACCGGGCAAATTTGTATCTTACTTAAAATAATTGTGTGGAAGAGGAAATGAGTGAGTTGGCTGGGCTCTTTCTTTCTCTTACTTCTTTCTTCTTCCTACGGGCAGGTTAAGGAATAGACATGTCATTCGCTGGACTGGTATGATAGAGGTTAGTAAGGTAGTCATACTGGTAGTTTGTTTGCTCTGTGTTATCAAATAATCAAACCCTCTATTCAGTAGCCAATACTCCGCTCTCTAGCAAGGGGGAGTGAGGAATGATAACGAATCTCTGGTCTATTTAATTTGTTATCGAACAGTCAGAATTTTTCTTTAGTTCCCTAATGCAATGAATCTGTTCATATATCATTGTATAAAACCCATTTGGCTGAGTTGTTGGATATCAGTTTATCTATCTTCTCATTGGCATTGGTCCACCTCCTGTTGATATTTCTTCTTGGAGGTGGGCTGGTGGGTTATCCCCCATCTGGATTAGGATGTCTATACCTCCTACCAAGTATGTCTATCATATTGTTAAGACCGAAGGTTTTTTTCATGTATGAACTAATCAAATTTTTAAAAACAATTTGTATTTTTCAAAGCTAACAAACCTGAGGGCTTAATGTTTTACTGCCCACCTCTAGCCACCCCTCTGTTATCTTATGACATCATGGGTTGGGAAAGATTAACATGATGGCATGGGTTGTGCAGTCTTTGATCAGCTTTCACCCAATTTGCGCATGCATTGCCAGATTTCACAGATTCCTTGCTTTACAATCTCTGATTGTTTAATCGGTTCCAGCTAGGTGCCTGAAATTTATCCTATTGTTAAGACCTCAGGTTTGTTAGCTGTGAAAAATACAAATTGTTTTAAAAAATGTGATTTTTTATTGTTTCTGTATTGCATTTGTTTTCATATTTTATCATTGTTAAATTTATTGTGAAATTGTTATTGCTTTTACAAACATACATACAATATATTTTAACTCTTCTCCTTCCCTCCTCAAGCTATCAATGCTCCCTTATTCAGTCTCAACTTAGCTGCGCATGACGTCACCGTGGACATACAGTTTTGTACAACTTTTATGCTAAATTTTAAATTTAGATGCTTTATTTTATTTTGTTTAAAATGGTTATCATTAAACTAAGTATTGTAAATGAAAAATCGTGTTAATACAGTTTTGCTTATAGGACGCAGTAGGCCATCGAATACAAGTACAGTAGTACCTCGAAATACGAAATTAATCCGTTCCAAGGCACCCTTTATATCATGAGGTTTTCGTATCTTGGACCACATTTTACATGTAAAATGGCTAATCCGTTCCAAGCCCTCCAAAAACACCCCAATAAATTTCATAATAAAGCTAAATTGACCTATAAACAATGAAATACTACAACAATTTGGACCATTCAATACCTAAATTAATAACAAAAATGCAAAACCTGTAAATAAAGTGTATATTAGTGTACATGGTAACAAGAAATATTACTGTACGTAAAATGTGGAAGCTTCCCTTTCGAGCGAGGCTATCTCCGAAAGTGGCGGCAGAGGAGGAGGAGGACAAACGGCAGATACGTATGTACACTTAACTTTACGAAACACATAAAAAAATCTCAGAAAAACAAACTAAACTTTACAAAACACATTAACAAAACTGTAACACTTAACTTTACAAAAAACTTAAAATAAAATTTGTTTTGTCTTTTTTTTATTTTTACATTTCTTTTTACTTTTTTTATACTTTACGTAATTTCAATTTCTTCATCTCCGAATGGGTGCCAGTCCATTTACGGAATTTTTCGAACCACCCATGAGAAGCCTTGAACTCTGGGGTTGCCATTGATGTCCCCTCTCCGCCGTCGTCTTCGGCTTGGGCAATCAAATCGCCGAAAATAGCGCTGGCCTTCTGGCAGATTGCCGTCTCGGTTATCATATCGCCATCGTTTTCTTTGTCCTCAATCCATACAAGAAGCAGCCTTTCCATTTCATTATGCACTTGGGTCCTCTTATTTTCTTTGATGGCTTCCTTCTGCTTAAGGATGGTGCCTATCGTCGACGGATTTCGGCCGTGTTCCTTAGCGATCACACTCAACCGCAAGCCAGCTTCATACTTTTTTATTATCTCCATTTTTGTCTCCATAGAAAGTATCTCTTCTTTCTGTGAACTTCAGCAACTTTCTTGGGATCCATGACTATACTGTATGTAATTAAGTTATGTAGTACGTATACTAATTAGGTTCTCACACAACACAATAAAGTAGCACAACAAAATCACTAACAAATTTACGTTACTAAATGAAATCGTTGGACCGAACGAATGCCGCGTGCGTACGATAAAGATTCTGGTACGAGGTGGCCGGGGTAGGGACGCCACCACGTACGTACGTATAAGATGCATGATGGGAGGGATGCTGTCCAATAGGAGAGAAGGATCTCATGGCGGTGGCTAGCATCAGGAACCAATGGGAGAGCAGGAGGATGGTGGCGAGTCTACTAGAACTAAGATGGCGGCGCGAGTTTCAAAATTGTTATCGGGCGAATCTCGGACTTTCAGAAACCTTTCGTATCTTGAAAACTTTTCGTATGTAGAGCCGTTAAATTTTTCGCATTGGCTTTCGTATCTCGAGTTTTTCGTAAGTTGAGCCTTCGTATCTCGAGGTATCAATGTAGTACATATAAACAAGATAATCGGTCAGTTTGAAGTATGAGTATGTATTCGTTCAACAAACGATACAAAATTTTCTAGAAAATTTTTTTTGAAAAATGAAATGTTCAATAAAGAAACGGTTGACAAACGACGTATCACTGTAAATTGTATTTTTCCTAACTATACAAATCTGAGGTCCTTTACCATATTAGGCCTATCTCATGTGACCCCTCATTCTGCTACTCGGGCCAAAAGCAAAGTAGTATGTGTATACCTAAGTGGGAGGAGGTATCCCACTTGGGCGGTAGTACAACTACCAAACTAACTTACTGTAAATGTCTAGTGTCCATTTCCAGCTTCACTGATGTAAAGGACCTCAGGTTTGTATAGTCAGGAAAAATACAATTTACTTTAAAAAATTGTGATTTTTTAACATATATATCTCTTGTGTATGTATCAAGCCTACAGCTTGATACATTAAACATGATAATAGTGTAAGTTTATTAACTTTAATGTGTTTTTCACTGTAGTTGTAGTCCTTCATTATCAATGCTTTTACTGTATTTGTACTCTTTATTTTAATAAGTTGGGAAAATTGTTGCCCTTTCATCATTTACATATTTTCATATTTTTCCTACTAGATTTGCCTACATATTAAGAAAGCATAATGCACATAGCTATCAGAAAGGTTTTTTGGTATATTGGTTACTATTAAATGATATTAATGTGCAAACACTGGTGTTGAACTACTTTATTATATTTCTTGTCTCACAGGTTTAGAATCATGGCTTGTTGACAGTGGTGAACTGACAGTGAAAGAACACCTCCCTGTGCGGCAACTTAGAATAGGTGATACTGGGTCTCCATTGGATGGCAAGAAAGCACGTTACACACTTGGACCTCTTATTTGTGAAGGCGACAGTAAGTATTTTTGAGTGTGACTTGTAACTGTTTAACTGTTGTTCCTTTCATCTCCGTGATGTTGAGACTGTGTATAAAGACTGCAGTACCCTTGGTCCTTTTCTTGCTGCTGGTGTGGTGCTGAGAAAGGAAGTGTTGAAAGCAACCCTTCCTAAAATTCTTATTCTTGACATAAGGTGTGATGATTTTTACGGAAAGCCTGGAGGTATGAAGTATGTGGAGTATCCTCCAGTCCTTTGGTAGGTTGGTGGTGGATATTTAGTTATTGATTTGGTTATAGTAACAATATTTTTCTGGTGATATGTTGGTACTGAGCCCTGGGCAGGGGCAATTATTTTGATCCTTTGTTAGCCATCAGAATTGTCCTACATGGCTTTACTGCCACACCAGTACATGATAAGATGAGTGGCAACCAGAGCCAGTATTTTCCTGCTACAACTCTCTTATCAGATAAGGAATCAAAACATTTCAATTAATGTAGGCAAAGTTTTTTCTATTCTTGTTCTATGTTCTTTTTGAAGAAACTGAAGTAGAATTATCCATGCTTCCCTCCTTCCTGCAATTTGGAAATCAGCTGTATAATTACTGGGGAAGTTGGATAATTAAAATTGACATTTTAATGATAAAATAAGGTTTTAATTATACTTAACCTGTAATTAAATAATCAGAGCCCACCCTCCATCCTTTAGCATGGATTTATTTTGTAAGACATGAACAAACTGAGCTCTCTGCCAAGTTGTTCCTCTCTCTTACCTCAAAAATTGGCGGGGCACTGTTACCCAGCCAAAACAAAAGAGAGAATTAGAGCGACCGTGAATTTCGGGATTTTAACTGTGGGCGATTGAAACTCTTTAGCTATATACTAAAACTTTATTTTATCATAAAAAAGGGATTTTGACGCAGGAAAAATCTATTTCTGGGCGAGGAAGCCGTGTCGCCCAGGGAAATAGGTTCCTTCAGCACTATTTCTAAGGTAAAATATTGCTATAATACCAGAGAACTGCTAAATTGGACCTGCCAGAATATTCCGGCTCGCTTACCTTCATTAAAAGGTGTTGGTATAGTTCTGGGGCGAGTGAAAACCACTACCACGGCACCCTCTCCAATTAGCCTCTCCTAAATCAAAAACCCTCAAGAAAAGGGGAGGTCCTACGGCTTGCTACCTACCACCGCATAGGTAGTGGATGTAGCGTCATACCTGAAGATAGCATACTAGCTTGGTGGCACAGTTGAAAGATGGAGGGGGGGACAGGTGAACCAAAAGGTTGGGATTTCACTGGGCGACACAGCTTCCTCGCCCAGAAATAGATTTTTCCTGCGTCAAAATCCCTTTTCTGGACTCAGCCGTGTCACTCCGTGAAATTGTACCAGAGAAAACACCAAGCTACTAACATAAAACTAATAGCAACCAAAAGATAACTACAAAAGGGTGCAAATGAAAAACATATTACAATATAAATCAATATAATAAATATTATATACATATAAATTGTAAGCCTTAATGGAAAGGTATTAAACTTAAAATTAAGACATGATAGGCATTAAACCAACAAATTGTTTACAATGTAGGTTGAGAAAGGCACCTATAAACTAATTATTATGTACATATCACATAAATCAGCCCAGTATTAAAAATACGCTACTGGGTTGAGGTAGACTGATAATGAGGCTGGTAGGAAGGAGGATGGAAGGAGACAAGGTAACTACTGCAAACTACTTCCGACCGTAGCAGGGGAAACAGTGTTCCCCACAGCTACCGCCAGGAACTTAAGGTCCTCCAAAGACTTAAGATAGTGGCGTTTAAAAACTGAGGGGGATTTCCAACCGGTATATTTCTTCAGATCTTCGAAGCTCATGTGCTGGAAGAAATTAATTGACGTTGCTATAGCTCTAATGTCATGTACCTGTGGGAATGACTGTGGGTTGGCCTTCTTAATGAAATAAAGAATTTGTTGTCGTATGCCTTTCAGAGAGATGGTGCCACCTTTCTCTCTAATGAACAGAGGCCCTTTGGATTTCATAGAAGTCCTATGTAGGAAATCCTTCAATGTTTTCACAGGGCACAGGGATGGGTCCTGTGGGAGCGGAATAATTTTCCATGGAGCCCACCTATCTAGAGGATCCTCATTCTTCGCAAGAAACCTGCGATCTGGAGAAAGTAACACTTCTCCCGAAGATAGGAACTGAATATGACCTGGGTCCCTGGATAAAGAAGACAACTCTGAAATTCTAGCTCCCGAAGCTAGGCTAATTAGAAATAGAGTTTTCCGCAAAAGAGATTGATAGTCACATTCTGAGTTGTTAGTATCCGATGCCAACTTAAGGACATCGTTTAGGAACCATGACACTGCTGTTGGTCTTTCAACAGGCCTAAGCCTGGCGCAAGCCCTGGGGATTGAGGTAAAGTAATAATCTGTTAAGTTTATGTCAAACCCGAATTGGAAAATCTTTTTCAAAGCTGATTTAGTTGTGGTTATTGTACTAGCTGCCAAACCTTGTTCAAATAAATGCCTGAAGAAGGTGATAGCTAGATTTGTGGTCATGGTATGAACATCCGATTCATTGAGGAAGACAGCCAGCTTCTTGACCGCTGAATCGTATTGGCGAAGTGTTGACTCTCGCTTATCTGATTCCAAGAACAGGATGTTCTGAGGATCTATGTCCGCACCCCTCTGCGCAGCAAACTTCATGAAGTCCATAAAGTTAGGGTTTTGTGAAGACCTGAGGAATCAAACACAGTCTTCGTTTGGACTTGTTGGGACAGCAAGGGCTTCGGCAGCCGATGAGGACTCAGACCTAATTCTATCATAAGAGGAAACCAATTGCTCTTCGGCCAGTTGGGGGCTATAAGAGCCACCTAGCCCTCGAAAGATCTCAACTTGTGCAGAACCTTCAAGAGAAGGTTCACTGGAGGAAAAAGATATATCCTCTTCCATTGGTTCCAATCTATGGCCAGTGCGTCCGTGGCGAAAGCCAGAGGGTCCAGGTTGGGAGCCACATAACATGGAAGCTTGTTGATTTGATTCTGTTGCAAACAGATCCACCTCGAGCCCCGGTACCATGTGACGCACCCATCTGAATGACTTGCTGTCCAGAAACCACTCTGACTCCAGAGGAACTGAGCATGAAAGCGCGTCTGCTACCACGTTCTGAATCCCTGCTAAGTGAGTGGCTGATAGATGCCAATTGTTCTTGGCTGCGAGAGAGAAGATGGCTATCATCACGTGGTTTAGATGACTTGATTTTGAGCCTCCCCTGTTTATGCAGTGCACGACTACGGCACTGTCAAGCACCAGCTTTATGTGTGATTTCTTGGCCGGACGAAGTTTCCTTAGGGTAAGGAACACTGCCATAGCTTCCAGATGTTTGCATAGAATCTCCGGGATCGGGGCGAGCCTGTCCCGGGATCTTGGAGTCAGGCGGGACTTCCCCCTGTTGATCTTGAATCCGAGATGTTCGAGGAAACAGATCACCTTGACCGTAGCCTTGTTGCATTCTTCGATGCTTGCCGCCCACACCAGCCAATCGTCCAGATAGGCTACTACCATGATCCCCTGTGACCTTAGTTCCTGCACTACCGTTTCCGCCAACTTCACAAAGATCCTGGGGGCTATATTGAGCCCGAAGGGCATTACTTTGAAAGAGAAGGCTTGTTTGCCTAACTTGAAGCCTAGAAACGGACGGAAGTGCCGTGCTATCGTGACATGATAGTAGGCGTCTGTAAGATCTATAGAGGTGGTGACGACCCCACAAGGAAGTAAGGTCTGCACCTGAGAGATGGTCAGCATCTTGAACTTTTCGCAGCGAATGGATAAGTTTAGACAGGACAAGTCTAAGATCACCCTTCGCTGGTCCGAGCCTTTCTTTGGAACGCTGAACAAGCGTTCTTGAAATTTTAAATACCTTGTCTTTGACACCGCTCCATTTTGAAGGAGGTCTTGAGAGTATTCTATTAACTCCGGTGTCGGCTCCTGATAGAAGGTGTTGGGTGGAGGAGGACCTGCGATCCAACTCCAGCCCAGGCCTCTGGATATGATGCTTTGTGCCCAATTGCTGAACCCCCAACGATGACGAAAGTGGTACAGCCTCCTTCCTACCTGCGAGACATCATTGGGCTGATGATGGACGCGATCCGCGGCCTCCCCTTGCAGCTCTGGGACGGCCGGTTGCTCTGCTGCCAGCACGTTGACGAAAGGAACCTCTAGCCCTGCCCCCCCTGCTGAACCTATTGAAGACCTGAAATGCCTGGTTCTCATAGGCCTGATTAAAGGCAGGAGAGACAGCGAAAGAGGCCAAAGGTTGCTGCTGTTGGGGCTGCAGAATAACGAAAGTTAAATTACACTAAATGATGATGGTAAGTCAAGGAAGATCTAAAAAAAAAAATGTTTAGAGAAACTTGTAAGTATTCACAAACAGACATAAAAGTGACTACAGGTAGTTGTCGACTTGCGACCACAATTGGTTCCGACCAACTGGTCGTAAATCGATTTGGACGTAAGTTGGCCCATGTTAATTTACCGTAAGAATATTATACCAGCCTAGCCTACACTAGGGTAATCAGTACCATCTTTACATATAGTGTAGCTTAGCCTACACTACACAGCATTACTTCATACATATATGGCATAGTAATTATTAATTTCAGCTAATTCTCTAGGTTCAATGTACACTGGCTTATGATAATTCAGTACAAAGAGAAATTGAATAGCATTCAACAAGTTAGCCTCGCATATACGATGATGATGTTTTCATGGTACATATATCGTATATATACGAATACAGTAACCTAGCCTACAGTATACTGTATACTACATATACGATATAATTTAGAAATTTAGTAACAGAGTTGAATATCTTAAAACCGGCATTCTGTGGTCCAGAAACTCCCATGGTTCAGCTTGATTTTAAATCAGCAGCCATTAGATCATTCCGCCGCCACCTGGGACGCGCCACATATTGTTTACAACTTCAAGGCAGCAAAAACTATGCCATATATCCTTTGTGTATGAAAATAGTTCTTAGTAATGTAAATATGCAAAGTCAAATATGTTTTTGATATTAACCTTGGAAGAATAAATATATATTTTTAAATATTCCACTTGAGAATGCTCAACCAAGCCAAACCTTTAAACTTTTAATCAAAACAATGAGACATTTGTCAAGCGCAAATTCCTTACTCTGTATGTGCTTGAGAGACCATTTTGATAATGTCTTTTATGTAACGGTGTATTTACCTATTTGATATGCCACCCATGACATTATATGATGCTAGAGGCAAGAAGTGCAAGCATAAATATTTATCCATGCTAGAAAATCTTTATTTTGTTAGCGAATAGTTTACTGTTCATTTTCCTCAGTAGATGGTGCCGCTGTTCTTTGTTTACGTTTTGACGGCGACAGCAACATTCAAATGCAGTTGTCGCCAAAGTTCATTCATTATTTTGTTCATCTCTTTATCCTCTACAATAAAAATCAACTAAGAATCTAATAGTGATAATTATGAAAATACGAAATTTCGGATATGAAAGTCACCGATAATAAAGTGCAGATTCTGAGAAGTTTAGTACTGTATTTAGGCTTACGATTGGGTAGGCTAACTCGGGAATGTAGGCTAAATGTGGTAAAGTACACTATTTTAAAGAAATTTATACTATATAACGTTATAAAATGACGAAGTTAAAATATATGAGTAATAAAATGATAAAAAGCAGAGTCAGAACGTAGCTGGTAGTAGACTAAGTCGGAAACTAGGCTATTTGTATGTGGAATTACCTAAAGGCTTAATTTTTTGTGGATGTATTTTGTATTCCGATGTCAGGCTGCAGACGGCTACGTATATTTATGAATTAAAAATACAATGAACATGCAACTTTTCTGTGAATCTTTTAAAAAGTTGTACATTATTGTATCCAATAATAATGTATGTACGTATTCTCATATTATTAAAAATACTAACAAAGCGGTCAATGTTTTGGTTTCGAAATCAGCTGAAGGCAAATACGAGTTTAGTTGGCCGTGTTTACGTTCTATCTCACCGTATTTAACTCAGTTTGGAGCAAATTGCCTTGCTTCTAGTTAGTATAAAATATCTAGATACTTTACTTATATGAGACAAGTTAATTTGTCATTATACGACGTCTTTTTAAGGCTAAATATGAATTTAATACGTCTCATGAGCTAAATTATTTTTTGGTTACAGATTGCGTTGTGGGCATGTTTATTGTGTAAAAATATTACGTGATTCCGTTCAGTACTTTCACTTGATTTCATCGTAGTACGAGCTTTACCGTTAGTTACGTTACTTATCTTTTATCGGCGTGAAAACAACAGTAAAATGTGTTCTTTCAAAATCTGAAGTTTTGATTAAAATTATTCTCTCAATTTTATCTACAGTTATGTTCGATGGCATAAGTTTACTGTAGTTATATCCTTGTTGCCGATGCATGATAATAGTCATTAGCAGCACGAAAAGTGTGGGTGGTCGTAAAGTTGATCAGTCGTAACTCACATAAGTCGTAAGTCGACAACTAGCTGTATCTGGTTGTTTTATACCCAAGAATTTTAGAAGCAGAATGCTTACGCTGACCTCCGTCATCATTTGCTCCTCATGTACAGGGTAGCTGTGGAAATTTGTTGACCTTGAACCTGGTCTATTGTAGTAATGGTCCTAGTGGTGGGGTAGGGTCATCAGTGCACTTCATGTTGTGCACTGTAAACATTACTTAAAACTTACAGGCTGGGCTGTATATATATTAATAATACCCCAAGACTAGGCAAACTGTAAGGTTTGCCAATTTAAAAATATACCACTGAAAAGAGGAAGATATGTGTTAGGAAGAGCATAATTAAATACATGGACGGATACAAGGTTTATTGTGAATCCCGTTACAACAACTTGCCGCCAAGGACCAGCACGGTGGGCACATCACAACACAACAACGGGGCTGAGAACTCAAAAATAAAAGACGTTCATGGTAGGGAATAGAATCAGAATTAACAAAGGATTACCTTTTTTTATCTAAAACTCTACATCATGCAAATGCACATGGTGTAAGGAAAAATTTTAAAAAATTTGATGTACCCTCCACATCAGGGCCTCTTTTCCAAGACACTTATTTTAGCTGGTTATGCATGCTTTTCTAATTTATTTATTTATTTTTTTCAAATTTTATTTTGCAAAATTAGGATTACAACTTTCATAATATCAAACAACCCCCATTTTCATTTAAGATTTGTACAGATATGGCGCAAAATTATAGAACTCTATGAGCTGAACATGGGAGTTTCATGCAAAATTACTGGGGTTCATAAGAGCCCTGCCTTTCACCAGGGGATGTTAAGAACATTTGCAGCATCTCTGTAGCTCATAGGTTCACCCACATTTTAGCTTTTAATTTTATTATGACTCTTTCCTTCAGTCTTTATATTCAACCTCTCAAACTAGTACCTCTTATTACAAATGTGAGGTGTTTTCTCCCAGTTCCATCTTGAGACCCTTGTAATTTATTTCCTTTATTTTCATTATCTCTTTGTTTGGCAGTCTAACCATTCTAGTGCTCTCTTTTCACAGTCTTAAGTGCTGAATGGTCAAAAGTACCCCAGTGCTTAGCTTGACAGCCTAAGTTTCATAGAAGTAAATTAATTATAGTAATTGAGGTTTTTTTAACAAATCCTAATTGTACATTGTATAATTAGATATTAAATTATAAACTGTCTGCTTTAGTAGTGAAGGACATTTCTCTGACAATTTGATTTTATTAAATAGATTATAGTTTTAAATACCATAATTTCTCAACTCTGTTTCAGATGTATTTGATAATGTGGTCACATTCCGAAAAGCAGATGCAACAATCAATTTGCCTCGTTTTGATATGGCTCATTCTGGAGATATTTATTTTGAATTCAAAACGACCACAAGAGATGGCTGTTTTGTACATGCCAAAGGCTCTTCAGATTACATCAAAGTTTCCATTGTTGGTAAGCTTGCTTCTTTTATTTTTCAGGAGTATAAAATAATGTGAAGTATTTTTTATATTTTTGTTTAAAAGTTGATATATAATAATACACTGAGGTTCAGTGAAATCATGGAAGGATACCATTCTGTTGGTATTAAAACAATTTTTTAATACTTTATATCCACAAATTGGTTATCAATTCTGAAATCTGAATTTAGGCAAAATTGATTGAAGAGTTTGAGGAACTTTTATGAAATAAAGAGAAGTTTCTCTGTTAATATTCAGATTTCAAAATTGATATCATATGTCCAGATTTAAAAATTAATATCGTATGTCCAGAGGTTTTCTTCCAGTGCTCTTTTGTCCTTCAGATGTCTTGTTTTGTGACTTTCACATTATGTATATTCATTCCAACTTGAAAATTTAGTTGGAATGGCAGTTTAATCAGACCAACCTTTTCAAGGATATCCCTCCCATTTCAGAACTTATTCTTTGGGACAGAAACTTTACATGGTGGTTTGGTTAAGCCCAAGTTACATGTAGACAGATTTCAGGGAGGAGATGAACTAGAACATGTCTAGCATGGTCAGCACTCAAGTGTAGATAGTAAAGTCAAACAGAGGTCAAGAAGAGATGAGAGGATATTTCGACAAACAGGCTGTGATGTTGGCAAAGACATATTCAGGGAGTGGTATTTGTGTTGGGTTAGCCCACAAAATTGTTATGGAATTTCCATAGTTGGAAAGAAAGAGGAAAACACTTAGCTAATGGAGATCTGAATATGATTATATAAATTAATACACAGTTGAAGTGGAATGGAAAATAAACCATTTTAGGAAATGGTAAACATTAGTTATAAAAAGTCATAGCAGATATGATTTTAGCTGAAACTGAAATAACACCTTGAATACATAGAGGCAATATGCTTACATCAGTTAAAATGAAAATGTACAGTATATGCTCATTTCCAGTAGACCTGAGGAAGAAACTGAAAAAAATGTGTAGAGATGAACATGTTTGTTTTGAAATAGGCAGGAGTTATGAAGTAACTGTAGAAACTGAACAGCTCAAAATATGTAGTAGTTCATATGTGGAACAAACCTTTGGTGTTAACAATAGGGTAAACCTTCTGGTGCCAGCTAGAAACCGGTTAAAAAACAATCAAAGATTGTTTATGCATGGAATCTATGGCATCTGGCATCTAAGCCATAGAAGAGGTGGAGAGTGGTCACTGGTGACCACACTTGAACCCTGTAACGCATTCAGTCTTTCTTCAACCGCCTTGGAGAGCAGATATTTGCTTTTGCTCTCCTCCTCCCAAGCTTTTTTTTTTTTTTTTTTTTTTTTTTTTTTTAGATAGCCGTTGATTCCTTCCTGCTTGTTGGTAGTTTTGGGTGTTTTGTGATACTATGGATTTCTCCATCAGTTCCAAGTAGTGGCGGGCACGTCAACGCGTGTGTCCCGCCCTTTGAAGATTCCTGTGCTCACGCGTCATAGCTTCCACCTTGACTGACCCCAGTACAACTTGCAGTAGGTGTTGTGCTAATTTTTGAAAGGTAACCAGTCCATGGCCAGATTGTCATTCCTTGCCTGTTATGCGGTGGGAGAACTTCTACGAGAAGAGGGAGCATCATAGGTTGTCTACGTGTCCATCTGGGGAAGGATTCACCCCTCCTCCTGTGGATGCCTCTGCTTCCCCTTCTTCCAGACTTTTTCATTCTCCATCTTCATCCATTGATACCTTGTCTCCTTCCTCTTCTTCCAGAGATTTGTTTTTGGAAGTATATTGGGAGTTGCTCAGGGTGATGTTTTGTTTAATGTTGCTTCCTCTCTCTCGAGGGGAGAAATCCCCTCGAGGAGAGAGGAGGCAGCACCATCTTGTTAATTTGTTTCAGAGACCGATTCCCACAAGATGGTGTCTGTGTGGGCCTCCTTGGAATGCCTGTTGTCTCACTTCATGTCTGCATGCCTTCCAGCTATGGCTCCCCCAGTAGTTTCCCCCCTCACGGCTTCCATTACTTTGGGTTGCGTGTGCTGCTGCTTAGCAAGATGCCATCTGTAACTACTCGTCCTGGCCTGGGTCACCCTTTATCTTGCCATCAGCGAGGCCATTGACTTGGGCAAAGAGTCCAGTGCATGCTGTGATGTCACTCCCAGCGTCGTCTTTGCCCATGACGTCAGTTCCAGTGATGTCACACTCCCTTCCTGTTGCCATGACATTATCTCAGATGGTTGTCAATCCATCGGAGCTGTTCTTGCAGGCTATGGTAGACCTCTTTTGAGAGAGAGGTACAGTGGTATCTCTTAAGAGGAAACGTCCTAGATCACCGTATTCTTCATCGTCTCCTTCACCTTCATCTCAGGTTGGATATCCAGTTGCTTTGAAACCTTCAAGACATTCTTCTCCTCTTCAAGAGTTGCATTCGCCTGGAAAGTCTAGAGTTTCCTCGCCTATTGCTCGTGCCCACAGACGTGTTTCAAGTGACCGCTGTGAGGTTGTTGACGGATGTGGCTGGAGGCTGTCAACGGCTGCTGTGTCTCTCATCACAGATGTGCTTCTACATCTCTTCATGATGGTGAGAGAGATCGTCTTTCACCAATTTCCAGGAAGCCGAAGTGTTCCTCTTCTCATTTTCCTAGGAGGTCCTACATTTGTTGTTCGTCTTCTAGTCAGTTCATGAGTCATCTAGGCAAAGATTTTGGGTTTCTCCTATTCCCAGATGGTCTCACGTATGTTGTTCATTGTTGCATGGCTGTGTATGTGATTCTTCTTGGTTGCACGTTCATGTTCCTTCGTTTGCGGACGTGATCCTTCAATGAGAAGAGATGATGTTTGTCCTTCAAGGAGCTCTCCTTTGGCCAGAGGAAGTGTTAGGAATCTTTCTCAGCCTTCTATTTAATGACTTCAGGCTTTGATGCAGGATCCAGATGATGGGGAGAGTCAGGAGTTTCTTTCTTCCTACATGGAGGTTATTGATATCATTCATGAGTTTAATAATCTTTCTGAGAGGACTGAGACTGTCTTCTATGACCTTTACAGACATAGAGGCGCCTTACTTGGGCCAAAGAAGAGGTGTGGATTTTGTTTGAGCTGCCATGTTGTGGGCATGCTCATTTGATTTGGCATGTTAATTCTTTGGTCTCGGGATGAGAGAATTCTCTTCATTCCAACAGGTCTTTCAAGCTTTTTTCCCTTCCTCTTGTTTGGCATAAGTGTTACTCAACTAGTCTGGTGCAGCTGATGAGTAGGCAAGTTAATTCATATGTGAATCATATGAAGTCTGGCTTGACCCTGGATCAGGTTAGGGCTGTTGGATCTTCGTTGACTTTTCAAGAGGATTCTACTTTGGAGTCGACTGCCTCTTCTGCCTTTCAGACTGTCTCATTGCTGGACTTGTGGTTGTCAGCAGTAGCCAAGATAAACATCGTCCCATTCTGCAAGAGGTTCTGTCAGCAATCCTTTCAGCAGATTGCTTCAGTCTGGTGCGAAGGCCATTTCGTATCTGGGACATCTGAATGCTAATTTGTGGGCAGGGTAGGCAGTCGCCTTCCAGGAAAACTTCAAAGCTATCGACTTTCACTAGGGCCTCTCAGGTGGCACCTGCTCCAAAGAAGCAGCTGCATTAACATCCCTCTTAGCCTCACTCTTCTAAACCAGGGAGGGGCTAGGGGTAGGGGCAGGTCAGGTCGTCGATAGAGAGGGTGCCACGCCCTGCTTGTTGCTACTGGTGGGGGAATGCCTGGCGGTCTATTGGACCAAATGACAATTGCACGGAGCGGACACATCGGTACAGTGGGGCCTCGGTAATTGCAGGGAATAGGAACCACAACCACCCGCTTTAAGCAAATATTTGCGTTAGCATACGCTCAAAAATGCTTAGACTATACTCTCAAGTGCATATTTCAATAGTTAAAGCACCAAAGACCCCTACCTATAAAAATGCTTATAGGTTAACTGCCTATACAGGTGGCCCACGGTTAGCGGCGCAATCACTTGGTGTCGAATCGGTTTTACGGCACAATTTTTGGTTAACAGTGCTGCAACAGCCGTTATGTATAATGAGTACATACATTTGTAGAAGTACCTTTCAGACCATAGTAAAAGTTATGCAAATGTTATTAAAAATTTGTATTGAGAGTTATTACATGGGTATTGGGGTAAACTATATGCCCATGACGCTGTTCTATGCCGCCGCTTGCTGCTCTTCTGAAAATATCAAGTTGAAAAGTACAAATTTAGCGATTGATGTGTTGATTTATAAATGTTTATGCTTTTTTGTTTAAAATGTGTATGAAAATGTATTATGCATAAGGTATTTTTATTTCTGTACATAAATATGATACAAAGGCAGCTTTTGCAACTGCCCCCTAGTAAATATCAAGCAAAACCCTAAACTATTATACTCATACGCGAAAAAGATGAATAAAAGAAGAATAGAAATAGGCCCTCTAAGAATTTAAGGGAGATTAACGAATGAAAAAAAGGAAATTTGCAACATATTGGCAGATCGATATAAGAGAGAATTCACCCCTAGAATAGATAATGAAGATAATGATATAGAAGTAAGGGACGAAAATAGTGAATATTTAGCTGACATAGATATTAATGAAGCTGATATTGTGCTGGCTATTAATGAAATTAAAAATGGAGCTGCAGCAGGGCCTGATGGTGTTCCTGCTATTTTGTTAAAGAAAGTAGTTCATTCTATTGCAAAGCCACTTGCAATATTATTAAGACAAAGTGTAGATACAGGCATGATTTATGATGAGCACAAATTAGCATATATTACCCCTACATTCAAAAGTGGATCAAGTAATTATAGGCCTGTGAGTCTAACATCACATATTATGAAAGTGTATGAAAGGGTAATGAAAAAAAATATTATGAAACATTTAATAAAAAATAATCTGTTTAATATAGGACAACATGGTTTCGTACCCGGAAAAAGTACACAAACCCAACTGTTAGTCCACCGTGAGAACATATACAAAAATATGAAAAGCGGAAATGAAACAGATGTGGTTTATCTAGTCTTTGCAAAAGCTTTTGACAAGGTAGACCATAATATATTAGCGAAGAAAATTAGAAAACATAATATAGTGGATAAAGTAGGAAGATGGTTAAAAGAATTTTTACACAACAGAAAACAGATAGTTATTGCAAACGATGAGAAATCGGATGAAGCTAAGGTAATATCCGGTGTGCCACAAGGTACGGTGTTAGCTGCATTACTGTTTGTTATTATGATTGCAGACATAGACAGTAATGTTAAGGACTCGGTAGTGAGTAGTTTCGCCGATGACACAAGAATAAGTAGAGAAATTACTTGTGATGAAGATAGGAACGCGCTACAAAGAGACCTTAACAAAGTATATGATTGGGCAGAGGTAAATAGGATGGTATTTAACTCTGATAAATTTGAATCATTAAACCATGGAGACAGAGAAGGAAAGCTATATGCATATAGGGGACCTAATAATGAGACAATCACAAATAAGGAAGCAGTTAAAGACCTTGGTGTGATGATGAATAGGAACATGTTATGCAACGAACAAATAGCAATTCTATTGGCAAAATGTAAAGCAAAAAAGGGATTTTGACGAAGGAAAAATCTATTTCTGGGCATGGGCCCGTGTTGCCCAGTGAAATGTCCTTTTAGTTCATATTTCTAAGGTAAATATTGCTAACATTACCAGAGAAAAAACCAAAATGGGATGTCAGAGTATTCTGACTCGCTCACCCTAAATAAAAAGAGGGTGTCGGTATGGTTTCTGGGGCGAGTGAAACCACTACCACGGGCCTCTTGTCATTTAGATCTCTCATTCACAAAATCCCCCTGCTAGAGAGACCTGATACATAGCCCGCGCCAGCAACTACTACTACCAGCGCTCCCACGCCAACACCAGCGCCTCTAGCGGCCATCCTTGAATGTTAGAGAACCAAGCTTGGGCTAAAGGGTGGGGTCAATAAAAAAGGGGGGATTTCACTGGGCGACACGGGCCCTTGCCCGGAAATAGATTTTTCCTTCGTCAAAATCCCTTTTCTGGGCTCAGCCCGTGTCGCTTTGTGAAATAGTACCAGAGAATTGGCCACAAGCTTGGTAAAGATTAAATAGAATAAGGAAATAACAATAAAAAACAAAATATAAAAATTGAATATAATCTTGTATAAAATTACAAAGTTAGCAAATATACACTTAAATTAACTTAAAGTAGTTGGATTAGCCTTATGATTACGAAAGAAAGATCATAAAAACTACAATTATGCTAACTTATAATAACTTAATTTATACAATGTTAAATATATACAAATGTGAGAATTCCTAGCAAAAAAAATAAGGAAAACATCACGATATAGCCTTGGCAACTAAGGCTCGAAAGATTGGGGGGTGAACTTGGTGGCAGGGTCGCAGGAAGGATGTTAAAGAGGCAGGTAGAAAGGAGATCTGGATCTATGGCTAACTACTTAGACGGTGTCAGGGAAAACTGTGTTTCCCACTGCCACTGCTGGAAATTTTAAATATTCTAAGGATTTCAGGTAGAGGCATCTGAATACTGTCGGCGACTTCCAGCCTGTATATTTCTTAAGATCGTCAAAATTCATATGTTGGAAATAGTTAATTGAGGTGGCTACTGCTCTAATGTCGTGGACTTTGGGGAACGAATCTGGGTTGGCTTGTTTAATAAAGTACAAGATTTGTTGTCTAATTCCTTTTAAGGAAATAGTGCCACCTTTTTCCCTCACAAATAAGGGACCTGATGATCTAGTAGATGTCCTTGAGAGGTAGGCTCGTAAGGTGGTTACTGGACATAGAGAAGGGTCTTGAGGAAGGGAGAGTATCTTCCAAGGGGCCCATCTCATCAAGGGATCTTCATTTTTGGCCAAGAATTTCCTATCTGGGGAGAGGAGAACTTCTCCTGATGGGAGAAATTCTATATGGCCTGGATCTCTAGAGAGAGCCGACAGTTCAGATACTCTGGCTCCTGAAGCCAGACTTAAAAGGAAGAGTGTTTTCCTTAGTAGAGATATGTAATTACATGAATTGTTATCAGTATCTGAGGCCAGTCTGAGAACATCATTTAAGAACCATGAAACTGAGCTAGGTCTCTCTGATGGTCTGAGCCTAGCACAAGCTTTGGGAATAGACGAGAAATAAGAATCTGTTAAGTCTATTTTAAAGCCAAATTGAAAAATTTTCTTTAGAGCTGACTTATTAGTAGTAATAGTACTGGCTGCTAAACCTTTTTCAAATAAGGATCTGAAGAATGAGATAGCCAGGTTAGTAGTCATGGTTCGAGATTCTGTTTCCTTCAGGAAATTTGCTAGCTTTTTAACAGCTGCGTCATACTGACGTAAAGTTGATTCTCTTTTATCCGATTCTAAGAAAAGGATATTTTGAGGATCAATATTTGCATCTCTTTTAGCCGCGAACTTCATGAAGTCCATAAAGTTAGGGTTTTGAGAATTCCTGAGGAAGCGAACACAGTCTTCATTTGTACTTGTTGAGATAGCTTGGGATTGGGAATCCGTTGAGGTCGGAGACCCAATTCCAGAAGTAGTGGGAACCAGTTGCTCTTGGGCCAATGTGGGGCCACTAGAGCGACTTGTCCTTTGAAAGTCCTGGGTTTGTTCAGGACTTTCAACAGAAGATTCACTGGAGGAAAGATGTATACTTTCTTCCACTGATTCCAATCTATGGCCATGGCGTCCATGGCATAAGCCAGAGGGTCCAGGATGGGAGCCACATAGCATGGGAGCTTGTGGATCGATTGCGATGCGAAAAGATCCACCTGGAGGCCTGGGACCCTTTGGCATATCCACTGGAATGAGCGCCTGTCCAGAGACCATTCCGATTCTAGAGGAACTGAACGAGACAGAGCGTCTGCTATCACATTCCTTACTCCCGCCAGATGGGTGGAGGATAGATGCCATTTGTGCTTGGCTGCTAGTGAAAATATGGCTATCATGACATGGTTCACATGACTTGATTTCGATCCTTCCCTGTTGATGCAGTGTACTACTACTGCACTGTCCAGTACCAGCTTGATATGAGAGTTCTTGGCTGGTAGAAGCCTCTTCAATGTGAGGAACACTGCCATGGCTTCTAATACATTTATGTGAAGCTGGCGGAACTGAGGGGACCAAGTCCCTTGAACTTTCTTGAATTGGGAGTACCCTCCCCACCCGCTTAGGGAAGCGTCCGTGTGGATAACCAACACGGGGGGGAAATTGAAGAGGAACTGACTTGGATAGATTCTTGACCTCCGCCCAGGGGCGGAGCCGTTTGCGGAGAATTGGCAGAATGGCTGACAACTTGTCCCGAGACTTGTTGTTTGCTCTCGAGCGCCAGACCCGATTTATGTCTTTCAGCTTTGCCCTCAGTAGAACATCTGTCACTGAGGCGAACTGTAGAGAACCTAGGATTCTTTCCTGGTTTCTCCTTGATGTTTGTTTGCATTTGAGGAACTGCCTTGTAGCTTTGGCTATTTCTTTCCTTTTGTCCGACGGAATTGACAGAGTATGGGAGCTTAAGTCCCATTGAATGCCGAGCCGTTGAAAGCGGGTGTCCGGCGTTAGCCTGGACTTGGACTTGTTTATTTGGAACCCCAGATGTTCCAGAAATTGTATTACTTTGACTGTAGCTTTTTGGCATGCTTCGACAGTTGTTGCCCAAACAAGCCAGTCGTCCAGATACGCTACTACCATTATCCCTTGAGATCTTAGTTGTTGAACTACTGACTCCGCCACCTTTGTGAATACTCTGGGGGCCACGTTCAAACCGAAGGGCATCACTTTGAATGAGAATGCCTGGTTCCCCAGCCTGAAGCCTAGGTACGGGCAGAAGTGTCTTGCTACTGGGATATGATAGTATGCGTCTGTAAGATCGATAGAGGTGGTGACGGCCCCACGGGGAAGTAAGGTCCGCTCCTGCGAGATAGTCAGCATTTTGAACTTGTCGCAACGAATGAATAAATTTAGACGGGACAAGTCTAAGATTATTCTTCGTTTGGTTGAGCCTTTCTTTGGCACACTGAACAAGCGACCTTGAAACTTTAAATGCTTGACTTTTGATACTACCCCTTTCTGAAGTAGTTCTTCGGCATACTGGAGGGGGACCTTTGATCCAACTCCATCCTAGTCCTTTGGACACAATACTTTGTGCCCAGTTGCTGAACCCCCATCTGTGGCGATAGAGGAACAGTCTCCCTCCTACCTGAGGGTTCTCACTGACTTGGGGCAGTTCGTGACCCACGTCCACCTCGGAAGTGCTTGCCTCTGATAAGCGTTCTTCCGCCACCTCTTTGGCGAAATGAACCCCTAGCCCTGCTACCTCTTCCAAACTTGTTAAAGGTTTGGAATGCTTGTCCTTCAAAGACCGGATTGAAGGCCGATGAGAGCAAACTAGGTAGATGGTTGGCTCTGAGGCGTCAGCAGGAGGATAGGTTGAGCCCGGTTCTTTGAGGTGGAAGGTTGTACCACCTGAGAGACCGGTACTGCCTGAACCATTTGTTGTTGTTGGGAATCTTGATAGGGTGTAAACTTCCTCGGCTTCTTCGACTTCTTGACAGAAGTAGTAGTAGTTTCAGGCTTCCTCTTAGCTGATAGGCCCCAACGGACCTTAAGGCTTTGGTTCAGTCTTGTAGCTTCGTGATGAACCTCATTAACCAGAGCTTCTGGAAAGAGGTCAGCACCCCAGATAGGAGCGGCGAGCAGTTTATTAGGCTCGTGGCGAATGGTCGCCTCTTGCAGTACATGTTTTCTGCAATTCCGTCGTGCGACCATGACGTCGTATAGGTCGCACTGCACGGTATGAGTCTGTGCCTTGGCTAGTAGCTTGAACAGAGGTTCCGTGCCATATGTTATCGCAGCAACCTCTGTCATTACCAGGGCATTTAGTGTCCTCCCTAGCCTAGACCTGGCATCAAATTCCGCCTGAATCAGATTGTCAGGTAGCCTAGGAAGCCTCTCGCTAAACTGTACTATTGCACAGTCCGGCTTGAGTTTGCCTACTGTGAATGTGGATGGTAGGTCCGTCCAAAAGTCTTCGGCGCTAGGAAGCAGAAGGGACATTGGCTCGTTTCCCGAAGCTGCGGCATAGGCTCGTCTTTCATGGCGGCCTGGAGAGTCAGCTCCGCTAACTTTGTGGTGAACGGAGTAGGAGTCTCTCCATCCGCCTCAAAGATGGTAAAAGGACTCTTAAACGCCTGGAGCTTGGTGTTGACGCAGTCCCAGTTATCCAAGCTCCTCAGCCACTCCCTTTGGGCCTGATTCCAGCTGTAGATGACAGTTTCCTTTGGGATCCTGTCCTCCCTCCTCATCACCGTCTCTGTAAGACGGGCGTAACCCATGAATGGAGGCTGCAGATTGGCGGGGTGGAACTCGAAGTCCTCTATTCTTCGAGTGCTGCAGTCCGGTAGCGTCAGCATACTGTCCTTAAATGGAGCGTACGCTGCCACTCTCCATGGATTGTTTGGAGTGAAGGTAGGTAGAGAATCGTAATCCGGCATAGGCTGGACCGGCATAGTAGGCTGTGAGAGGACTGTTGCCGGGTTCTCTCTGAGACCCGCCATGAGATTCTCTTGGTTGGTCAGCCTTTCCGAAATATCGCGAAGGACATAGAGATGTGTGACAACATCTGCTCGAATTTATCCTGTACCAGGTTCCCAACCAGACTGCCCATCTGCTGCATAATGTTTGCAGCAAATGCGTCTGTGTCGAAAGGAGCTGGGTCGTTGGACACTGTAGGTGTCTGGGCGTGTCCTGGTAGAGGTTGAAGGCTCAGGATTAACAGAGGCTTGGGCCTTATCCTTCGAGGATTTGCCTCTCGACCCTTTCGAGTACGAAGACGACTTCGTTTTCTCTGCTCCGGGGTGGTGAGCCGAAGACTTATGAGACTCAGAAGACGTGGTCTTTTTAGACGCTGTCTTCTCCAGAGTCTTCAATTCTCGCTTCCCTTTTACTTTAGGATAGCTTGAGTGGACTTCGGCCTGACCGAAAGTTCACTCTCTGAAAATCCTTGGAAGGAAGTAGAAGAATGCACAGGAGAAGAAGAAGATCCAGAAGGACCCAAGGGAAGCCCTTGAGCCCCCAACAAACCTGCCTCAACGAACATACCACCTGGATCACCTACCGCCATTGGTTCCAGGTTGAGGTCTAGGGTAGCCACGTCGTCTGCTAATTCGGGGTTGCTCTGGGCTGCCAGCGCCTGGGCCACCTGAACTTGAATGGAAGAGATGTATGGGGCCGCCGCTGCTGGGTCGACGTAGGAAGTAGCCTTGGCTCCAGGGAAGAGGCGGAGAGCCATACTCTTATCCAAGATGTATGGCTGCCCCTTCGTAACATTCTTCCCGAACCCGCCGACCCAGGCCTTCAGGGTGGTCGCTGCGGCATCCTTCACGGCGGTAGCCTGGAAGAGAGGGTTATTGTAAGCCTTAGGGAAGGCTAACGATTGGCAAACACATAATTCAAAATGTCATTATATCTCTTATGTATATTTATATGGTTCAATTATACGGCGGATAGAATTCGGTATAAACTTACACCGGAGGTAAATTGCTCAACGAGTTCATAGCATATCGAGCATGCTTCATGGTGCCATACCGCTATATCCCCATAGCGGATGGCGCAGACGGCGTGGGTCCTGCAGATCTCATGACCGCAGGGGTCCTGGAGTACGGACGGCGTTACAGCCGGACTCCTGGCAGTTGGTAGCCTGTAAGTGGACAGATACACGAGTATCAACACTAGTTAACGGGACTAGCCCGTTAAGATATATAATACTCCGCTATATGCCGGAGCGGAGAAGTATGTGTTAACCTTCTGTTCTCTTGAGAGTCCGTAGGTCAGGTATGTTAGTAGAAGTTCCGGTACGCTGGAGAAGGAGTTTCACCAAACTAGCAACCAGCCTCAACGCCGGGGTGGGTACAAGTACGGCGGGGAGCAACAAGAGAAAGTTAACCTAAAAGTAAATATATAACCAAGGAGGAGCATAGCTCTGCCGTAGAAAAAACTCACAAGCAGGAGGAGAACCTGGTTGGTGAGCTGGTGCTCCACCAGCTAGCGGAATTTTCAGCATGAAAACACAAAATCAAAAAATAAATAAAAAACAATAAAATAAGAAAAGCATGTAGCGGAGCTCTTCTCAGTCACCCCCCAAAGATGAAGCTGGCGGAACCAGCCGAGCCCACCGCTGGCGCGGTGGGTAAGAAGGGGGCGGTGACCGGGGTAGGAGAGAGAGCGAGAGGGACCCTAGGGTTTCTGAGCACGGACGAGCCAGATGGCCAGCCTGACCCGAGCGCACCCAGACGCCCCGTGGAACCCAAGGAGAGAACGGTATGATAAGACAGACACAAGGTACCCTCCCCCACACAAAACTCCCGTATCCCCTCCGAGAAGAGAGGAGGAGGGGAGTGAGCCCGGGTGTTGCCGCGGCAATGTGAGTGAGCGGTACGTGCCTCCCCGACCCCCGTAGTGGAAAGGGAGGTAGGGAGGGTGACTGAGCCGGTGGCTCAGTGCGATCGCCTGGCCCACCGTGAACGTGGTAGGACCACGTGGACGGTAGGCCCGATGAAAGAGATAGCCTAGGCTATCTCTAACCGTCCCAAACACGCAACATAATATAAAAATATATAATATAATACAGGCGGCCCTCGGTTAGCGGCAGGGGTTCCGTTCCTGGCCACCGACGCCAAGCGATTTTCGACGCTGAGCGATTTTAAAGCCTACGGCCGCCGCATACCTTCTTTCGAAACTCTAGACCAGTCAAAGGCGCCGTAATCCCACAACGGCGCAATAAGTAAAATTATATTTATGCAGTATAGTACTATAGAATTTACTGTACAGTACATGTGGGTGTCTAGAGTATGTAAAGATATAATAAAGTTTATACAGTGTACAGGTATCTGTAGTGTTCAGGTTACGATCATTAGTCTTGATAGTTCGATTTTATGAGAGATCAAATTACAATGGCCTAACTTTATCCATCTTCTAGTTACATAAGTTCAATAACAGCAAAAGAGAATGGTGAAAGTATGGTTTTAACGTAATACTCGTTGCGTGAACGTGTACAACCATGAACAACCGAACGAGAAACGACTTTTTTTTTTTTTTTTTCTAAGTACAACCGAACTGGATAACATCTGTTTGGCTTGTATTTCGATCATCGTACTACAGTGCAACATTACCGTATTTGTTATAAATGGCGTTATGTATAGAATAGAACTGAGATATCTTAATGTAATAACTTTATTCGCTATAGATCAGAGATCAATATAGATTAAAGATCAATCGGGAAATATACCGTTAAATTTAAACCTAATTATGACTGAAGCTGAGAAAACTGTTCAAGCTGCTAATGACTATTATCGTACATCGGCAACAAGGATAAAACTGCAGTAAACGTCTGCCATCACACACAACCATAGATAAAATTGGGATAAAATAATTTTAATCAAAACTACTGTGCTTGAAAGAACACATTTTACTGTTGGTTTCACGCCGATATAAGATAAATAACGTAAAGTTCGTATTACGATAATATAAAGGATTACGTATTGCGAACGGAATCACGTAATTTGTTACGCAATAAACATGCCGCCAACGTAATCTGTTAACGAAAAAAATAGTAGTTCACATTCACAACGAGACATATTCAATAAATATTTCCACCTAAAAACACGCTGTATAAGGAAAAATAACTTTGTCTCATATAAGTCAAGTATCTAGATATTCGTTTATGCTAACTAGAAGCAAGAGCATTCGCTCAGAATTGCGTTATGGTGAAACAGACTCGTATTCATCAGCTGATTTCAAACCACAACATTGGCCGCTCCGCGGAATACGGGCTTAAGTTTGCCGTAGTATTTTAAAATACAATAATATGAGAATACATACAATATTCTTGGATACAGTGAAATAATGTATAACTTTTTAAAGGATTTATGGAAAAGATGCATAATTAATAAAAATAACACAATGCATTTTTCGGAACTGGCGGACAAGAACGAACATGAAAAACCATCCCCTGACAACGTGGAGCGTAGTTACAAAGGCTGCCTTAATTTGTATCTTATTTCTGTACAAAAAGGAAAATACCTTTACGCAATATATTTTCATACACATTTTAAACATAAAAGCATAAACATTTGAAAAATCGACACATCGATCGCTAAATTTGCACACTCCTCTCTCTCTCTCTCTCTCTCTCTCTCTCTCTCTCTCTCGTCTCTCTCTCCTCTCTCTCTCTCCTCTCTCTCTCTCTCTCTTTAACTCGATATTTTTGGAAGAGCGGCAGACGGCGGCAAAAAAAGTGCAAATTAGCGATCGATGTGTCGATTTTATAAATGTTTATGCTTTTATGTTTAAAATGTGTATGAAAATGTATTACGAATAGGGTATTTTTATTTCTGTGCAGAAATTTGATAAAAAGGCAGCTATTGAAACTCCCCTTCAAGTTATCGAATACGATGTGTTTTTCAAGTTCGTTCTTGTATGCCGCAGCGGCATACAAGAACGAACTTGAAAAACACATCGTAGTCGATAACTTGAAGGGGAGTTTCAAAAGCTGCCTTTTTATCATATTTCTGCACAGAAATAAAAATACCCTATTCGTAATACATTTTCATACACATTTTAAACATAAAAGCATAAACATTTATAAAATTGACACATCGATCGCTAATTTGCACTTTTTTTAATCTATATTTTCGGAAGAGCGGCAGGCGGCGGCTTACAAGAAAGAACATGAAAAAACATCGTATTTGCTATCGTGAAGGGCAGTTTCAAAAGCTGCCTTTGTATCATATTTCTGTACAGAAATAAAAATGCCTTTCACGTAATACATTTTCACACACATTTTAAACAAAAGCATGAACAATTATGAATCGACACATCCATAGCTAAATTTGCACTTATGTAACTCGATATTTTCGGCATAGAACAGCGTCAGAGGCATATATTTTACCCTAATACCTACGTAATAACTCTCCATAAAATTTGTTAATATAATTTGCATAACCTTTATGGTCTGAACGGCATTTCTACATATGTATGAACTCGTTAGACAACGGCGCTAGCGGCGCTGTTAACTGAAATTTGTGCCGTAAAGATACCTTTAAAATGCCTTATTTTTTAATGAATATTTTTGACGACCGCCGTAAAACCGATTCGCCGTTGAGTGATTGCGCCGTTAACCGCGGGCCGCCTGTAGAAAGGAAGGGAATCAAAAGTAAAAGAGAAAGAAATGTCCTAGAGAGGCTAGGCTAACCGACCCGGGAGGGAGGGCGCCTAACCACTCGGGAGCTGGTCTCTGCCGGTACATAAGAACGGAGGGCAACTGCCAGGGTGGTAGGACTAAAAAGAAAAGACGTCCTAAATGCCTAACAGACCTAGACAAAGGCACATGCATGCATGAACACTGAGCTAAGGTAACAAGGCATGAGCTCAATCAAGCTGGATTCCCATAAAATCAAATAAAATTAATAGCAAAATCTTGCACGGCACGAAAACATAACATAAATACTGCACAGAAACAGCTACTACGGTATGGGAGACCGAAGGAGCTGAATAAGAATTACACGAGGCGAGCCGGGTAGGCGAGCCTGTTGCCATGTCGCGGAGGGCACCGTCATATAACCTAAATTAAAGTGGTAAAACGGGCCTTAACTGGCTAAAATTACGTGAAACACTTAGGCAGTACTTAACTTAGTTGCAGCAATAGCTTGGAGCTCCATGCGTGCTAGATTCTGCTAACAGAAAGGATGGCCGCTAGAGGCGCTGGTGTTGGCGTGGGAGCGCTGGTAGTAGTAGTTGCTGGCGCGGGCTATGTATCAGCTGGTAGTAGTAGTTGCTGGCGCGGGCTATGTATCAGCTGGTAGTAGTAGTTGCTGGCGCGGGCTATGTATCAGCTCTCTCTAGCAGGGGGATTTTGTGAAGGAGAGATCTAAATGACAAGAGGCCCGTGGTAGTGGTTTCACTCGCCCCAGAAACCATACCGACACCCTCTTTTTATTTATGGTGAGCGAGTCAGAATGCTCTGACATCCCATTTTGGTTTTTTCTCTGGTAATGTTAGTAATATTTACCTTAGAAATATGAACTAAAAGGATATTTCACAAAGCGACATGGGCTGAGCCCAGAAATGGGAATGTTGTTATGGCACTTCAAAACAAGAAAAGCTGAACACATGATTATGCTTTATAAAACATATGTTCGTAGTCCACTTGAATATTGCAATATGATATGGTACCCACACTATCAAAAGGATATTGCACAAATAGAGAGAGTACAAAGGTTCTTTACAGCTAGAATAGAAGAAGTTAAGGACCTTGACTACTCGGAAAGACTACAATCCTTAAAATTATATAGTCTAGAAAGGAAAAGAGAACGTTACATAATAATTCAGGCATGGAAACAGATAGAAGGAATAGCTGAAAACATCATGGAGCTAAAAATATCAGAAAGAGCAAGCAGAGGTAGATTAATAGTGCCCAAAACTATACCAGGAAAAATAAGGAAAGCACACAGGACATTAATCCACTACGCACCAGCATCGATAATGCAGCGTCTATTCAATGCGTTGCCAGCTCATCTGATGAATATAACAGGAGTGAGCGTAGATGTGTTTAAGAATAAGCTCGACAAATATCTAAACTGCATCCTAGACCATCCAAGATTGGAAGATGCAAAATATACCGGAAGATGTACTAGCAACTCTCTGGTAGACATTAGAGGTGCCTCACACTGAGGGACCTGGGGCAACCCGAACAAGATGTAAGGCCTGTAAGGTAAGGTCTGTAAGATCAAAAGAGGATGCTCTTTCATGTTTGTTCTAGTCCGCCGCTGCCTGCCACTCTTCCGAAAATATCAAGTTTAAGAAGTGCAAATTTAGCGACTATTGTCTATTTTATAAATGTTCATGCTTTTATGTTTAAATTGTGTATGAAAATATATTACGTATTGGGTATTTTTATTTTTGTACATGAATATGATACAAAGGCAGCTTTTGTAACTGCCCTCCGCGTTATCGTTATCAGAGGATGTTTTTTCATGTTCATTCTTGTCTGCCACTGTTAAGAAAAATGCATCTACAAAGACTTCACATGGTTATATTTTATTAATTTGGGAGCTAATAACTCATTTTGTTAATGAGACTTCAGCTTTTTGTTATAAGTTTCATGCATTTATGTTTAAAATATGTAAGAAAAATGTATTACTGGGTATTTTTTTTATTTTTGTACATAAATGTGATACAGTGGCAGTACGCATGTCCATTTGAAGTCTTTGTAACAGCCTTTCACATTGTGGTGAGATTACAAGCCAAAACCAAAAAAAAAACTCAAAACCACACTTGTACTTACCAAACACTCAGGGTTAGGAGCTGCGCTGTCTGCTGAATATAGCTAGGCTAGGCTAGCTGATGTAACATAATACACAAATAACCAAACAAGGACAATAACCACACAACAATTCAATAACTATACAACAAAAGACCACTGCACAAATAATCATTATCAACTCCAAAAAACAATGACACGACAAGTCAACACACTGCCTACAACACCAAGGAACCACAACAACTCACATTTCCAACAACTCATCTACAACACAACAGAACTAACAAGCACAACAAACTCAACAACACAGGCACAACAGCAACTTACAACAATAATTCAAACAACCTCAAAACCCACAAAATAACTGGCCATCAATAATATTTAAGACTGCTGCTAACAAATAACTCTCCAACACCTCCTATGATCACCTACTCCCTTGCTTCTCCCTACTTGTAACAGACGCTCGCCACTGATATACACGGCAATTGCCACAACAGACACGCTTACGACCGCCCTCAAACCACTTCCATTTATTCCTCCACCAATTTTGCTCTCTCTCTCTCTCTCTCTCTCTCTCTCTCTCTCTCTCTCTCTCTCTCTCTCTCTCTCTCTCTCTCTCTCTCTCTCTCTCTCTCTCTCTCTCTTTTTTCATGCAACCCTCGGAGACGTTGTCAAATGTAAACTACCATCATTACTCCTCCATATTACCTCCCCATTACATTTGACAATGTCTCCTTACAATTGCAACATCCACACTAAATCGCCTTTCGCAACACCCAAGGATGCTCGGATGCAGAGCCCCTGGATCTTGTTTGAGGACTCATACATTCTCTGAATAACATTGCCATTCACTTCTTCCAAACCACTTTCATTCAAATTCCCATTGTCTCCCTCACTACTATCCTCCTAAATCTCATTCACTACTTCATTGACATCTAGCTCTGGTCCCAATATCTCCCCTATTTCTGCTACCAAACCTCTCAGTTTCTCCATTCTTCTGTTAAACTCTTGCAAAGATTTATCCATCCTATCAACTACCTCCTTACTATTCGGTTTCCTTCCTACTGAGGTCTCACTTATCCCTGTTAACTCAAACCCAAATATGCTATAACTATCATTCAATCCCTCAAAGTCATCCGTATTACATGCTTTACCAACTGTTTGCACCCATCCACTAACACCCTGAGCCTGATCATGCCATTTATGCTTCTTCCTTCCACTTCCTTTTTCTACCCTCTTCCACCTTCTTCCATACTCAACCAACACTAACTGTCGATCTCCCACACCCATTTGTTCACTGACACTCAGCTCATACTTATTCACCTTCAGCCATTCAGTCCCGAACATACGGTCGCACACTAGAGGATCCACCCAACTGAATCCCCGCAACACCTAGTTTCCCGAATTCCCAGCCTGACTCATCCTCTTTCGCTTACACACACTCGCCACGACCTTCCATTCCACATTCAACACATTTTGCATGCGGTTCCTTACACATCCTAGCATTATGCCCATTCTTTCCACAATTACCACAAACCTCGGTCACATGGGTACCCCGACATCCACTCACTATATGCCCTACCTGCCCATACCTGTAACACTTAATATCCTTATCTTTCTTGCATTCACTCACCATATGACCCGTCTGTCCACACCCGATATACACTTCCAACGCCCACCGACACTCATTCTTCTTATATTCTTGCTTTCCACGTCTGTAACACTGCTGTTCTCGTTCACGACTAACTGATCCTCTTCCAACGCTTGCACTCCAATCTCTCTTATGATTAACTATACTTACGTTACTTACTCTAATGCTCCTATCAACCACTCACTCTGCCATTCACCTCTGCCCTTCTAAAACTGCCTCCCTACAGCTCTTAAACTCTGGTATACCGTCAGCTACTTCAGTCCTAACACTAACACTTCTACTCACTTTCATACACCTATCTAGCTCATAATCCTTTACTATTTCTAAAATGTCATTCCACGTTAACCTTTCATTCGTCCATCGCATTTCTCCTTACGTTTCAGATATATAAACTCATACACACTCTCAGGCACAGTCGCCAACAACTTCCTCACTGACTCTCTACACTCATTGTTCATATGCAAACAAACCTTCGGTCTTAACAATAGGATAATTTCTAGCACCTAGCTGGATCCGGTTAAGAAACAGACGAAAGCAAGGAATCTTGTGATATCTGGCAACGCATGTGTAGATCTGGTGAAGAATGGTCAAAGACCATACACCTAAGCTAACGCGTTGGTCGTTTCTTAACCACCTGGGCGAGTGTAGTGGTTAACCTCTCTTGGCCTTTACCCGGTTCACTGCCCGTTTCGCTTGTGTTTAGTGTGTGTGTGTTTGCTGATATTATGGCTTCTTCTGCCCCTTCTCGGCCTCGTCAATGTGTGTGCCCGTGAATTCCAGGTTTTCCATGTTCTAATTTTTTGGCTTCAGCAGTGACCGATCCCCACATCACATGTAGCAGGTGCCATTCTAATTTTTGTACTATAACGAATCCTTGCACAGAATGCCGGGCATGGCCTAAAGAGCAGTGGATGTCATTTTATAGCAAGAGAGAGCATCGGAAGGTTTTGACTCTTCCTTCTTGGGAAGGTTTTTCACCTTTTCCCGATGCTTCGTCTCCTGCAGTATTCAACCCCCATAGTAGTGTTGTTCCTGTGTCTCCTTCCTTTTCTTCCATTGATTTGTCACTGGAAGTATCGGAAGGCCACCAGGCTGATTTATGTAATGTCGCCCCTTCTTCTTCGGGAGTTAATTTGATTCCCAGGAAGGGGGAGGCTTTTTCATCATTGTCATTTATTCCAGAGTGGGAGGTGTCCAAGATGGCGGCAATTCGGTCTTGGGGGTACCCCGTCCTTGGAGGGGTTGCTAGCGCACTATATGGAGGCTCACTACCCCCCTCCTGAGGCTGGCCAGACCATCCCCCCCTCCTCCCAGCCTCGTCTTCGTGGGTAGCTGAGGTCAGCCATCTTGTATTGCTCTGCCAGTGACTGTTGCTGCTTCTTCGAGTTGTAGGGAAGCTGTGCGTCAGCCCATTGATGACGTCACGCGATCCGTCGTTGTGTATTCCTCTGCCAGTGGCGTCTGATTCCGTTTCACACCGAGGGGAAGCCGTGATGTCATCATCACTTGTGACGTCACTCCTATCGATGACGTCACTCCCAGTCATCTCCTCTGCAATGCCTCTCTGTCGTGATGTCATCTTTGCCACCTAGCTCGCTACATCTCCCTTCCATGTCATCGGAGCTTTCTCTTGCAGATCAGCCTGAAGTTATATGCCAGGCAGTGCTTAAGAGGTTGGACTCTGTTTTGGATGATAAGTTGGCTGCCTTGTCGGTTGGGAGGATTGGAAGGAAACGCGTTGCTTCGTCCCCGCCTTCTGCAAAGAGATCGCATAAGAAACCATTGCTGTCTTCCTCTCCCTCTTCCCCCTCTACGCCATGTTGGCGTATCAAGCGTTGGAAGCCTAAGGACTTTGCTCTTTCTTCACCTACGAGGGAGGAACAACGCAGACATGTTCTTGAGAGTGTTGGTGTTTTGGAGAGTGTTTGTGAATCTTCACTTGTGCAATCTGCAGCGGCTGCTTTGTCCTCTGCATTGAATCGCGGTCATGTTGCAACCTCCCCTGTCCGTGCACATCGTGAGCGTGTTGCAACCTCCCCCGTCCATGCACATTGCGAGCATGTTGCAACCTCCCCTGTCTGTGCACATGATGCAAGTGCTCCTTCTCCAAGGCCTATTCATCGCCGTAAGGATCTCAAGGCGCCTGTCAAGAGGTTGAAGGTAGTGAGCGCGGAGTTGGTGCAGCAGGAGTGTTTGCCTGCCCCTCTCACTGGTGCTTCCAAGAGTTCGATTCTGGAGGATTCTCCTTCGATCTCGAGTGTTCGGGATTCCTCTCCAACTCATGTTCGTAAGTCTGCCACGCCTGTGACCATTCACGGACATGTTAATGAGTCATCTGTTGGAGGAGTACGTAGTGATGTTCCTAGTGTTATAGTGGACCCAGCCCAGACAGGTTAGTTGGTGTTTCAGGCAGTTTGGCTGCTGATCTTTCTATTAATTTTAATGGGGAAGGTGCCTAAGAGGAGCCTACACATCCTTCTCATCGTTGGTCTCTGTTGCCGGAGCAGGAGGAGGGAGACACGCAAGAGTTTTTGTATTCCTTTTTCGGAAGTTGTTGATTTCATTCGTGGGTTCAACAATTTGGAAAGTAGGACTCGGGCTCGGTCATCTTACACTCCTTGCTCGAAAGCCTTGGTGGGAGCTACGCAGGATCCCAAATCATCTCTTTAGCTTCCCTTGTCGGGGCACGTCCAGTCGGTCTTGCATAAGGTTAACGCCTCAAAACTATTGGGCATGAAAGAACACATTTTACTGTGTTCACTCCGATAAAAGATAAATATGTAAAGGTTGTAGTATTCCGATGAAATCAAGTGAAAATGTTGTATGCAATCTCTTAATTTTTTACGCAATAAACATGCCCTCAGTGCCATCTATTAACAAAAAAGTAACTAAATTTCATTCACAACGATACGAATTCAAGTGATATTTTGACTAAAACACTTCGTATAACATAAAATAACCTTGTCCCATATCAATAAAGTACTATCTTGAGATTCATTTGTGCTAACTAGAAGCAAGAAAAAAGCTCTGATTTGACTTCAATACAACAAAAAAAAACTTACCTCGCAATCATCTTCAGCTGATTTCCAAACCAAAGCATTGATTGCTATTTTTGTATTTTATATTACAACAATAGTACTGTAATATGAAAGTACATAATGAAAAGATGCATATTCATTATGTTTGTATTTTATCAAACGAGAATAGTATGTGAGTATTACATGCTAATTTTATATCTCATGTATAATGCGACATTAAAATTAGCTCCAAAATTAGGTTTTCAAAAGTCGCAAGACATGCAAGTATAGTATACGGTACTACTTTTACCATTAGGAAAAATAGTTTAATATATGGTAAATTTCATTAGAGTTATAAACAGTGTAGAGTAACATTTTAAGTTAGGGGATAGATTTAGATTTTGTTTAGATAATTTTTGGTATTGTTCATTCCTTTAAAGTTTGATTTTTTCCCAGGTGGTATGCAACTTCAATTCCAGTATCAAGCTGGAGCAGGTCCTATGAGTGTTAGTGTGGAAACTGCTTATTTACTCAATGATAATGAATGGCACTCAGTTCTGGTTGAACGAAATCGCAAGGAAGCTCGCATGATTATTGATGGTGGTCGTAAAGCTGTTGTGAAGGAACCCAGTGGTCCTGTACGGGCAATACACCTAGAGTCAGATTTTGTTGTTGGTAAGTGTATGTTGTTTCTTTTATTATCTATTTTTTATGTAGTATTTGTAAATGTGTAATACATAGGTAGTTCAAGATTTAGTTTTCTAAAGAGAAAACAATTGTGTTGGCTTTGTTCACACATCCTCATTTTTTTTTCTGTTTGCACTCTCTCTGTCTGCCTTCAGATCTAAAAAACTACTGAGGCCAGAGATTTGCAAATTGGTAAGTTGGTCATCCACCTTCCAATCATCAAGCATAAATTGCAGCCCTCTAGCTTCAGTAGTTTTTATTTTATTTAAGGTTAAATTTAGCTATAATCGTGTGTCTGGCAATGATATATGCCAGGCTGTCACCAGGCTGTCACCAGGCTGTGGTATAATTTTCTTGGGTCGAGGCTCTTAGAGCAATATACCAAGACCACTGAAGGATATACCTATTTTCAGTGGCCTTGATTACAGGCAGTTCCCGGTTAAGGGGCGGGGGTGGGTGTTACGGTTCCGTTCTCGGCGGGGTGCTGATAAGTGAAAACCGCATTATGGCGCAGAGTTTCGGTTAATAGCGCTGATAACCCGTTGATGACATATTGCTGCATTTTGGTTGATGACGCTGATAACCCGTTAATGGCACCACCATAACTCTATTATCAGTGCCTTATGGCACCAGTAACCTAAACTCAGCCTTTTATGGCACCATAAATCGCAGATTTCATGGCGATAGACAAGCCCCATAAAACCGGATCGCCATTAACCAAGTTCACTGATAACTGGGGACTGCCTGTATAGCAAAATTCATGGCCCCTTTGCAGCTAAGCCCCGCCCACTGCACACCAGTGATTAGCTAGCTCTTGAAAGGGGAATGACAACTGGCTGGTTAACAGTCCAAATGATTGCCAAAATAGATTTGACTCTGGTTGGTCATGTTGAGTTCCATGCATAATAATGACCACAGATTTGAATTCTCGGATTGTAAAGTATGCAACTCATATCTCCAATAAAAGATGCATATATTAAGTGAATAACATTACAAAGATCTTTGATCATGTACAGCCTAGATACTACGCAACCATCTTTCTACATTGGTGATTCCATGTAGACCACATTAATTGAAATTAAGCATAGACTTATCCAGCCAGTTCTGATATTAGGGTATTAATTCATCATAATCCTGCATGTCAAATGTTAATATCATTGTGAGATTAGGCTGACATGTAAAATTATTATATTTTGAGACAGTGCAGGGCATAGGCCCACACACCAATTACTTATATTTTGAGGCAATGACAGGACATAGGCCTACACATCAAATTCCTATATTTTGAGGCAATGACAGGGTGTGGGCATACATGTCAATTTCTTATAACAAATAGTTTTCCACCCACATTTGTAGGAAATGAAGTAGCTTTTAATTAATATAGTAGCTCAGACCCAATGATATACTTAGTATATGTATATCTGCATATGGTGAAATGTACATGTATATAAGCATGTGCATATACACATACATGTGTATTTGTGTCAATGGCTGCAGTAAATGTAAAGCCACTTATACCACAGAGAATTAAAGTAAAATTTGTGTGTATTTGTGTCAATGGCTGTAGTAAATATAAAGCTACTTATACCACAGAGAATAAAAAATTTGTGGGCATGTAGCCAATGACATGCATAGACCGTTCATTGGGCTGTCTCAGCCTTACATGCAACTACCGAACTGTTCGCAGTGAGTTACTTTGAAAGTATGTTTACAAAAGGGATAACAAATTATATTACTGTGATAAGTAAATATAAAGCTGCAGTAGCATTTCTATGAAAATGAAGGCTATGGTAAGAAGGTATCATTAGATATTTACAAAAAAAAAAATAAATAAATGATAGCTGAAAAAGTTAGTACGAGATGATCCAAACCAGTCTGCGAGTAGCCCATGATTCATTTGCTTTTGGGGGCATTCTTGTAGATTACCATGTTGGACAAAAGGATACATGAGTCAGTAAAGAGCATCCTCTGTCTGAGGAAGAGAATCCTCGACTCTCAGTTTCTTGTTGCAGTGAGAGGAAAAGAGGTATAACCTTGATCCTGCCAAAGAAAAAAAAAACTGTAAACCACTACTTCCTGCTTCAAAGACCACTCTACACAGGTCTTTACTCCACTGTCTGGAATATCAGTCAACACAATCCTGCTTGGAAGTAGCTTACTATGAGCTCCACAAAGGTGTTGACTGCACACTGTTGCATCTCGATTGTCAAAAGAAAGGAGCTGGTGGTAGAAAGGACTTTTCATATCCAATGAACAATTCTGGGACAGTGAATAGAAGCCTTCTAGCATCTGTGACCAAGACTAGGCTTAACAAAGTCTTTTAAAGGCCGAAAAGATAATAGGGCGCTATGGGGATGTCCTAAAACAAAAAACTCAGCACAGGTATTTTCCAAATCTCCTATTGTAAACTTATGCATGACAAAGTAATTGCACTGTAGAACTGGAAGAAGTCCTTGAGCTGCCCAAGAAACATGCATCTTCTACAGTAGAGATTTCTCATAAGATTATATCTTATGATGACCTACAATCAGTGTGCTACTCACCAGAGGAGTCGGCCTATAGTGATAGGTCCCGGGCCCCCTTTTAGGCTAAGGAACCATCATGGCTGTGTTCCAGAGCAACATAGACAGAGCAAGGAGGGATCCTACCCAATACAAAGGTAAGGCCACCAGACAATGAGTTACAGTACTGATCTGGTCATTTGTATGACAAAGGTTAAGCTAACCTAACCTAACCCAAAGCCAAGGTTTTAAAGCATGGGAAATCTTGCATAATCAAGAAGGCTGAGAACTCCAACACTTAGGCTAGCAGAAATATGGAGAAAGGGATTTTGACGAAGGAAAAAATCTATTCTGGCAACAACGACCTGTGTCGCCCTGTGAAATGGTTCCTTTGATACTATTTCTGAAGAATAAATATTGCTATTCATCCTAGAGAAAAAAGAAACAATATAATGCCAAGATAAATGGCTCGCTCACTTCTTATAGAAGTGTCGGTATAGTAAGGAGCGAGTGGAATCACTGCCAGAGGTCCCTTGCCATTTAGCTTCTTCCTTCGACAAAACCCCGAACTACGGAGGAGCCGTGCTACAGCTCCCGGTCTACTACTACCGTGAGCGCCTCCGACGCCTGAGACGTCATTCCTGAAGATAGCCTCCAAGCTTGGGGTAAGCTGGGTGAGGATAATCTAACTACAGGGTGGGGTTTCACAGGGCGACACAGGTCGTTGCCCAGAAATAGATTTTTCCTTCGTCAAAATCCCTTTTCTGGGCTTGACCTGTGTCGGCCTGTGAAATAGTACCAGAGAATGCTAAACACCAAGCTCGAGGAACAGTACAGATAAATTAAGAAGGTAAAGTTAAACACTTGTAAGGTTAATAGTATAATAATCAACTAAAATTACAGTCTTACCCTAAGGGAAGTATAAGCCCTAAAACATGGGTTATAACTTAAAATTAGTTAGCCTAACAATAACAATACAGGTTAGGCAAAGACAGGATATAAGTTGATATATACAAAAGAATGGAACTGAATCCAATTAGAATGATGAACAAAAGCAAACTCAAGGTAACCCAATACATGGAGGCGACTAAACTAAGTAAGGGTGCAATGGGGCAGGTAGAAGGGAAGGCTACAAGAAGTTATAGTAAAAATTAAGAATCAGGAGAAACTGTGTTTCCAGCTGCCACTGCTGGAAATTTGAGGGCTTCCAAGGGTTTAGGTAGTGCCGTTTGAAAACTGTCGGAGATTTCCAGCCTGTATACTTCTTAAGATCGTCAAAATTCATGTGTTGGAAATAATTAATAGATGTGGCCACCGCCCTAACATCGTGGGCCCGAGGAAAGGACTCTGGATTGGCCTGTTTAATGAAGTATAAAATTTGTTGCCTGATCCCTTTTAGGGATAATGTACCACCTTCCCCTTCCTAATGAACAATGGGCCTGAAGATTTCAGAGTTGTTCTGCTTAGGTAGGCTCTTAATGAGTTGACAGGACAAAGGGAAATGTCTTGAGGTAGTGGTAGGATTTTCCACGAGGACCATCTGTCCTGTGGGTCTTCATTTTTGGCTAGAAAATGGCGATCTGGGGATAAGAGGACTTCCCCTGAAGGGAGGAACTCAATGTGGCCTGGTTCCCTTGATAAAGCTGACAGTTCTGATATTCTAGCTCTGGAGGCTAAACTTAATAAGAATAGGGTTTTCCTCAGGAGGGATATATAATTGCAAGAGTCATTGTTAATGTCCGAGGCCAGTTTGAGGACATCATTTAAGAACCAAGAGACTGAATTAGGTCTCGTTGATGGTCTTAATCTAGCACAAGCTTTTGGTATGGACGTAAAGTATGAATCCGTAAGGTCTATGCTAAAACCAAATTGGAAGATCTTTTTAAGAGCTGATTTGGTCGTAGTGTAGTGCTTGCTGCTAAGCCTTTTTCAAACAATGATCTGAAGAAAGTTATGGCTAGGTTCGTTGTCATGACTTGAGAATTTGACAACTTAAGGAACTCTGCTAGTTTCTTGACAGATGAATCATATTGCCGGAGAGTAGATTCTCTTTATCTGATTCCAAGATTGAGATATTCTGGGGATCAATTTCTGCATTCTCATGGCTGCAAATTTCAGAAAATCCATAAAGTTAGGGTTTTCTGAATTCTTGAGAAGCGGACACAGTCTGAGTTTGCACTAACTGGGTTAGTTTGGGGTTGGGAATCCGTAGTGGTCGGAGTCTCAACTCTAGGAGTAGAGGGAACCAATTGCTCTTGGGCCAGTTGGGAGCTATTAAAGCTACTTGGCCTTTGAATGTCCTGAGTTTGTCTAAAACTTTCATGAGAAGGTTCACCGGAGGGAAGAGGTAAATATTCTTCCATTCGTTCCAATCGAGGATCATTGCATCCGTAGCGTATGCTAGAGGATCGAAGGGCTTTGGGTGCCTGCACGTAACAAGGGAGTTTGTGGTTTGACTCCGTGGCGAAGAGGTCTACTTGGAGTCTGGGGACTTGTAGACTGATCCAATTGAATGAACTCCTGTCCAGTGTCCACTCCGATTCCAACGGAGCGGAGCGCGATAGAGCGTCTGCTACTACGTTCTTGACTCCTGCCAGGTGAGTGGCTGACAGGTGCCATTTGTTTTTGCTTGCCAGAGAAAAGATGGCTATCATGACATGGTTGAAGTGGCTTGACTTGGATCTGCCCCTGTTGATGCAGTGTACTACTACTGCACTGTCCAGAACTAATTTGAAATGTGAGTTCTTGGGCGGACGGAGCCGTTTCAGTGTGAGGAATACTGTCATGGCCTCCAGTACATTGATATGTAGCTGGCGGAATGTTAACGACCAAGTTCCTTGAACTTTTTTGTACTGGGAGTATCCTCCCCACCCTGTTAGTGAGGCGTCTGTGTGGATCACTAATGATGGAGGGGGAAACTGTAGAGGAATTGCTTTTGAAAGGTTCTTTCCGTTCAGGGACGGAGACGTTTCCGTAAGATCGCTGGGATAGAGGCTAGTTTGTCCCGTGATCTGTAATTCGCTCTTGAGCGCCATACTCTGTTTATATCTTTGAGTTTGGCTCTGAGCAGAACGTCTGTGACTGATGCAAACTGGAGTGAGCCCAGGATCCTCTCCTGGCACCTCCTGGATGTTTGTTGTCGTTTGAGAAATTGTTTTGTAGCTCTTGCAATTTCTTTCCTTTTCAACGACGGAATTGATAGTGTGAGCGATTGTAAGTCCCACTGAAGGCCTAACCACTGGAATCGAGATTCCGGTGTTAGTCTGGACTTGGTTTTGTTTATTTGAAAACCTAAATGTTCCAGGAATTTGATCACTCTGACCGTTGCTTCTTTGCATTCTTTAGGGTTCTTTGCCCAAATAAGCCAATCGTCCAGATAAGCCACTAACATTATTCCCTGTTTCCTTAGCTCTTGCACTACTGCTTCCGCCAATTTGGTGAAGATCCTGGGGGCTATGTTGAGCCCGAATGGCATTACCTTGAAGGAGTAGGATCTGTTGCCTAGTTTGAAGCCTAGGAATGGACGGAAGTGTCTGGCTATGGGAACATGATAGTAGGCATCTGTAAGATCTACAGAGGTTGTGACGGCCCCACGGGGAAGTAAGGTCCGTACCTGCGAAACGGTCAGCATCCTGAACTTGTCGCAATGAATGAATAAGTTCAGATGGGACTAGTCTAAGATGATTCTTCGGTTTACCGAGTCTTTCTTTGGCACGCTGAACAAGCGTCCTTGAAATTTTAAATTGTTGACTCTTGAGACTACTCCTTTAAGAAGGAGGTCTTTGGTATACTCTACCAATTCCGTTGTTGGTGCTTGATAGAATCTGTTGGTTGGAGGAGGGCCCTCTAGCCAACTCCAACCTAGTCCCTTTGTTACTATACTTTGAGCCCAAGGGCTGAACCCCCACTGCTGGCGGAAGAGGTACAGCCTCCCTCCTACCATGGGACTCTCACTGCTGGTTTGCCGAGGGGCGGCCACCTCTTGCTCCTCGGAAACCTCTTCCTCTGTTAGCAGCCCTGCCGGATCCTCTGAATCGAGAGGCACCTCTTGCTCTGCTGCCTCTCGCAAACAAACCTATTGAAAGCCTGAAAGTTCTGGCTTTCATAGTTGGAATTGTAGGCTGGCGAGACCAGCAAAGGAAGTAGAGGGTTGAGATTGCTGGGACTGAGGGGTCAGAACAAGGTATTGTTGTTGACCCTTCGACGATGGTTGCCCTTGTGATGCTGGGACTGCCTGAACCAACGTTTGTTGAGAAGGCTGGAAGGGAGAGAACTGCCTTGGTTTTTTCTTGTTCCTTGGGTTAGGACCAGAAGATTCCTGCCTCCGCTTTGCTACCAGTCCCCACTTGACTTTGAGGCACTGGTTAACCTTAGAAGCCTCATGAAGGACTTCTGCTACTACTGGTGCTGGAAAGAGGTCCGTTCCCCAAATTGAGGAAGCAATCAGTTTATTCGGTTCATGGCGGATAGTAGCTTCCGCCAGAACGTGCTTCCTACAATTTCTCCTGGCTATGAGGAAGTCGTAAAGGTCACACTGCATGGTGTGCAGCAGACCTTTAGCCAAAACTTTAAATAACGGCTCTTGTTGGTATACAAGAGCCGTCATCTCCGCCATAGTCATGGAGGAAAGGGATCTCGCGAGCCTAGTCCGGGCGTCGTACTCCATCTGGATGAGAGAGTCCGACAACCTGGGGAGTCTCTCACTAAAGAGAGAGGTGGCACAGTCCGCCTTTAGTTTTCCTACTGAGAAAGGAGGAACTGCCCTCTCGAAGTAAGTCTCGGAGCCTGGGACTAAGAGAGAGGTGGGTTCCGTCTCTCGTAGTTGAGGCAGGGGCTCGTCTTTCAGGGCGGCCTGAAAGGTTGCTTCCACTACCTTAAGGGTCAGTGGTAGCGGAGTCCCTTCCACCGGAGTAAAAATGGTGAAAGGACTCCTAAAGGCTGTGATGCGGGTGTTTTCACACCCCCATTCTTCCAGACTTCTCATTAGAGTCTGCTGTGCCTGTTCCCTCGGAAGGATCACTGTTTCCTTGGGAACCTTGTCCTCTCTCATCATCGCTGCTTCCGTTAGTCGGACGTAGCCAATGAATGGTGGTTGAAGGTCTCTGGGGTGGAACTCGAAGTCCTCACGCCTTCGATTGTCAACATTCCATTGACAAACGGGGCATACGAAGCGATCCTCCAAGGGTTGGCCGCCTTGAATTCCGGCAGTTGGCTGGAATTTGGCATTGGAAGAGGAGAAGGTGGCACAGATAGAGGGGGAACCTGCCGCGATCGAGGTTTGGATCCCGGCGATGGCATTCTCCTGAGCGGCCAGCCTTTCCGCCAGCGATTGGATCGATTGGCCGGAAGACGTAACAGAACTGGAGAGCTGGGAGAGCACCGAGCCGACTTTGTTGTCAACCAAGGCCCCTACGATCACTCCCACCTGCTCCAGAATGTTAGCCGAAAAGGATTCGGGATCAAAAAAGGGACTTGAGCCCGATCCTTACGTGATCTATGTTTGGGGGACCTCGATGCAGAGGAAGAGGCCTCCCTTGACCTAACTGATCCGGGGTGGTGAGCCGGAGTTACAGTGTCTGTCAGGATGACCGATTTCTTGGGGAGAGACTTTTTAAGTTTCTCCTCGGTCATCTTAGCCTTAGGGATCACTGAAGTAGCCTTAGGACGGACAGACCGCTGCTCTTCAGTGAAGCCCCGGAAAGAAGTGGAAGTAGAAGGATCAGTAGAAGGTGATGGAGAAAGGGAATTCAGGAAAGGGCCCTGAGAACCCACAGAAGCTGCCCCTACTACACCCTTACCTGTACCCATGGAGTCAATAGCCATGGGTTCGACGTCGAGGTTCATTGCCGCAACGTCTTCTGCAACGTCCTCTGGGAAATCCCCCTCCTGTATGGAGATCATGACTTGAAGGTCGGCCAGCAAAGGGGCGGCTGCTATCGGGTCCACCACTGATCCTTTCTTGGCTCCTGGGAATACTAGGTCCGCCATATCCTGGGTAAGAATGTAGGGGCGGCCCTTCGAATTCCGGCCAAAACCCCCTACCCAAGCTTTGAGAGTCGACAAAGCTTTCTTCTTTTCTTCATCAGAACCCTGTAAAAAAGGGTCTAGAGTTAGGGAAAGGATAGGGGAGGAATGTCTGTTGTGTTGAGATTATATGAATATGTGTCTCATATGTGAAAGGTATAATATAACAAGTATTCCAGGTGACGAATGAATGAAGAAAGTGCTAAGAAACTTACTACTAGTGAGGCATCTCCTACTAGCAAGTAGCAGGTTTGGCAAGCTTCATGATGCCAAACGATAAAATTCTCCACTTTCACTGCACATCCTGCATGAGAACGGCATACTATATGGCCGCACGGGTCTTGGAGGATGGCATTGCACCCAATCTCCTGGCACAACATCTGTAAGTCAAAGGATACATGAGTACCAATGACAACCTCCGGTGGTATAATATGCAAACTATCCGTGGGTGCCGGAGTAGGACCGACGGATAGAGATCTACGTATGAATATTACGTAGGAAAGTTACGAGGGGGGAAGAAAGTCTCTGCCTCCGCCTAAGCTCACTTGTCATATGACTAAAAATAGACTCCGTAGGGCCCGGAGTTCTCCGTATGGCCTGGAGTTAATTAATATTGAGTGAGCAATGTCAAACTTCTAACGAAGCAAGGGATAGTACGAGAGGCGGATATAAAAAACCCCCCGGAGTAATGCAAAAGATTCTAAACATCAAATAACACAAAATAAAAGAAAATAAAAACCCATTATATCAGTAAGTGCTCGTGTGAACTATCCTAAGTGGATAGGAAACCCAGTGGTTCCCTCCCCCCCTCTCTATGTTCAGTAGCGGCGGATAGACACCTGCCGGACTGAACTGAGGGGGAAAGGGTAGGGAAGAACGTGGGGTAGGGGAGTCCCTCCCCCTGAGCGGCCAGTTAAAGGATGGAGAAGAAGGGGGGGGGGGGAGGAGGTCCCGAGCCCCGAGGCACGTGACGAGTGAAAATACCAGTAGGGGAGGGGAGATCCCCACCAGTCCCGTGAGTCACCCCCTCTCATGCAGACTCGGACGCTAGCTGTGAGAAACGAGTCATCACCCATCGACGTGGATGGCAATGTATGGAGGGGGGGAATGGGGGGACGGGAGGGAGACCCCGTAACCGGGTGGCTCACCGCGATCAACCGGTGGTCTTCCCAGCCAGGTGAAAGACACGAGGTGGGGAAGAACCGTCGGAACAACATCAATATCACTGATATAAATAGGATTACTTATAATAATCAATCAAAAGAAAATTAAAGCGATATCTTAAACTAGACTAACACGGGGAACACGAAGCTAAGCAAACAGAAAATTAGGCTAATCGCCGATCCGAAGAAAGGGGTATGTTAGCCTAATTTAACCTCTAGTTCAAGAAAACGGGGGGCAGGCTAATCACCAATCGACAATTGGGGTATGAAAGCCTAACTTAACGGTAAAATAAATGATAACAGGGAAGCTAATCGCCATACCGAAGCATGGTGTATGTTAGCCAACCTAGTACCTATAATATTATTAATGGTAATCAGGAACTAGAGAAGGAAAGAGAGAACATCAGAATAATTAAGATGATATGACTCTCAAATCGTGACTGATAAAACTCCTAACAATGTAAGGCGTAGCTAGACTAAGGTCCGAAACGTGCGGTCGGAGCGTGCCCCGTGGAGGCCTAACTAAAAAACTAACTGCATAAAGATATAGAGACTATGTATAAGTAACCATATCTAAAGTACTGAGAAAAAGGGAAATCCCTAACGGTATGGAAGACCGAAAGAGATAACCCGTACCGCCAAGCGGTCGAGGGGCATACCGGCCGATAAGGCTCCGAATATGTATAAAACACGAAGATCATCATAAAATGAGATCAGTAACCCCAAACAGTACTTAACTTAGAAGCAGAAGCTGAAGACATCTTGAAAATAAAAGATAATCCAAAATAGAGCGAAACACAGCACCGAAAAAATTCTAACGTCTGGTGTAACGCGTGGCTATCTTCAGGAATGACGTCTCAGGCGTCGGAGGCGCTCACGGTAGTAGTAGACCGGGAGCTGTAGCACGGCTCCTCCGTAGTTCGGGGTTTTGTCGAAGGAAGAAGCTAAATGGCAAGGGACCTCTGGTAGTGATTCCACTCGCTCCTTACTATACCGACACTTCTATAAGAAGTGAGCGAGCCATTTATCTTGGCATTATATTGTTTCTTTTTTCTGTAGGATGAATAGCAATATTTATTCTTCAGAAATAGTATCAAAGGAACCATTTCACAGGCCGACACAGGTCAAGCCCAGAAAATATTTTTGCTCAATCTAAGCTAGCACTAGGCCCCAACACCTAGGCCAGTATAAATAGGCCAGGGATGGTTTAATTAGCGTACCCATTAATTGTCATTCTTGGTTAGCCTATGAACTTATCCCCATAGGCCTGCTACGCCAGAATCCTAGCAATTAGGGTAAGCTAAGATAGAAAGGAGGGTTCTAGCCAACAATACTATAGTAGATTCACATCAACCATGCATTTGATGTCTAGGCCAGTCCCTTATGAGGCTCTTGATTGGCTGTTGATAAGCCAATCACAGGGCTGGAAACTTTTGTCTGCAGAGAGAGTTCACATAGGCAGGATGTATGTTCCACCTCTCCTGAGGGATACCTTTGAAAGATGTATTCATCCAGAGAGGTGGAACATACATCCTGTCTATGTGAACTCTCTCAGAGACTGAGTTTCCAGCCCTGTGATTGGAGCGAAACAATATGAATCATCAGTGAGAAGATCGCTCCAAGAATGCCTTCCTTCCACTAGCTCCACTTCCAACCTCACGAACGCGAATGTGTGGGTGAAAAACATGACCTTGTGGGGCAGATGTTCATGCACTCCTTCACTCGCAGCTAAAGAAATGACAGAGTCCTTGATCCTCCATCTGATGCGATGGCTCTATCCTATTGTTAAGACCAAAAGGTTGTTTGCTATGAAAAATACAAATAGATTAAAAATTCTCTCTCTCTCTCTCTCTCTCTCTCTCTCTCTCTCTCTCTCTCTCTCTCTCGCTCTCTTCTCTCTCTCCTCTCTCTCTCTCTCTCTCTCTCATGTTAGGAGGATAATCTAGCATAGACTATATTCATAAAGATCTTTATTACTTTTAATTAAAACAACTTATTAAATTTCAATTCACAATAGTAGGCAGATATTTATTTATACTACTAGTATTTTATGAATATGTCTATATATGTTCTGTAATGTTAGGTTACTATATGAAAAATGTTCAAGAAACGCAATAAAATGGCTTAATATAAGATAGGCCAATAATCCAAATGTCATAAGCTGAGTAAACCAACATAAAGACATAGCGCATTATTGGTCTACGTAATTTTTTATTCCGTTATGTTGAAAGGCGATAATGTCCTTAAAAAAATTCTCAGCAAATTATATCCAATAAAATATGACTTGTATAGCTTATCATACTGTAACCTAAGTTAAATATAGGCATTTTTCTGATTTAGTAGAGTGCAGTCACTGCTTGTCATCCCACCATATGTGTAAATGATTTCAATGAAATCGATTCTATGACTATTAAAATGTAGTAAAATCCCCAAAAATCAATGTGAAATACCAATCTACATAGCTCTGAGAAAGTTTTGTGTTTAAGTTTAGAATGGCTAATACACTTGACAATATCACATGGTAATTATCATTGCCCTGTTCAAGTGCACTTATTTAAATGCAAGACACTCCCTGTGTCACCTCCTTATCCAGGTGGACCTTATTTATGAAAATCAACATTGCAGCATTACAGAACACACCTAACTTTATTCATCTATTCTTACTTTTTTTTTTTTTACTGCAGTTAGGGAGATGCGTATGTATTATGATTTTACTTCAGGGGATAATACAAATTTTTCTTTTGACAATCAGTGAACATATTTTAGTTTGGTAAAACAACCATTGCAAAACTAATGAGGATGAAAAGAACCACAGATTAACAAACTTCAAAACCATTGTCAACCAATCAGCTTCAAGGGATGGTTGTGACGTAAGCAGTGGGTGGGGCTTACCTGCAAAGAGTGGTGGAATTTGTTATTCTATACTATGTACAGAAAAGTCCATTGCACCGAAGAAACTTTGGCTTCGGTACATTTTTTACCTGTTTTTTTTTATCAGTCTTTATAGTAATAATCAGTCCTGACCATTTATTTCACCCATATGCCTTGACATGCATTCTGGGTTATTAATAGCATACCTAAATTGAAGTGTCAGCTCTTAGGTAATCATCAGTGATTGAATTTTATAGTTAACTTGTTCACCTGAGCAAATGAATGTCATTACCCATAATGTTGCAGATTCTGTTTTAGTTTGTAAAATCTTATCCTTATTATTT